>NC_135389.1:11572667-11872667 GCF_051989625.1 Stigmatopora argus | reverse complement strand
ATGAGAAGAAATGGTTTTGTCCGCATGATTGAGGTAAAAAAAAAAAAAAAGGCGTCCGAGCATTAAATTCAATTGAGGAGTTTATCTCGATAGCGGGGCAGGAGGCAGGAGGCTTTTCATTCCGATGCCTTTGTTTGACTTCTTTGTCAGTGATAGGAAAGAAAGTGACAGAAAAATACTGATAGTGAAACATTAAGTAAAGAGAAGAGAAAAGTGACAAAAGGTGAAAAAGAAAAAAATGACACCACATTTAACAGTTACGCATTGCCATTTTATCTAAATGCTCTATAAAGGTAATGATAAAAATAACACCATATTCAACAGTTCTAAATTGGCACTTTATCCATATGTCGTGATGATAAAACATTCCCTGTGAATAATTCCTGTTAATTGCGCTATGAGGATGCTATTAATTGAATTGAATTGAAGCAGCTGCAAAAGCATCCATCTCCGCTGAAAGGGCAAGCAGATATGAAATAGATAAAACCCAACATTATATTTGTATACTATTTCAATTACAATGAGACCAATCTGATGTGGTAAATGATTATATTAGTCTTCACTCATTGGCTTCCAGTCCAAATAGATTGGACGTCTATCCACCTCAAAAGAGGTTCATGTCAAATCCTCTTGAAGTTGCTTTTGATGACTTTGCCCACTCAAGTGATTTTCTTTTAAATGTCATAATGCCATCCTTTTCAATTCTCTCCATTCTTACATTTCTTTCGATGCACATTTTTCTATGTATTAAAATACAATTACACATTTAAAATGTTCATCTAAGTCTTGCCTAGTCTTTAATATTGTCACGTATGTGGGGAACGTGGCGAAAAAAGGCAGGGAGAAGCTGATTGGTTAGAACACACAAGAAGTAAAAATAGTGGATATGTAATGCAAAAAATAATAAAATAAACTCCAAACTGGTCCTTAATGGCCGCAGGGGGTCCTGATTTTTGTTCCAAATGATCCAGCAGCGACAGTTTAACCAACGAGGTTTAGCACCCGACTGCAATCAATTGATTACACTTGTTAGTTGCCAGGTTGATGAAAAGATTTCATTATTTACTTGAGATGCAATCCTGCACCCACTTTGTGGAATATTCTGGGAACCACTGCATTAAACAAACACAAACTCTGACAGATAAGTTCCTCATAACCATCTCTTTGGGCTATTGTAAACCTAAAAACTGACAGATCAGAATTAGGATGAATCTTAATGGACATTCTGCAGTATAATGGAGAATGAGATGTTGTTTCTTGCTGACCATGGTGCAAAAATTTAAAACATTGCCCAAAACGTAGCTAAATATACATACATATATCACATTATGCAAAACAGGATTTGAAAATTGTTTAATTCCTGAAACTATCTTAAAAAGAAATTGATCAGTGTTCTTTAATGCTATAAGAATAGCATTCAAACGTATCTATTTCCTCATTTTTGTATGCCATTGTGATGTATTTGGGGGTTGTATCTAAAGTCTTCTCATGTTTTCATAAAGATATCCAGTTAAAATATAGAGGTGCCAGTTGATATATTTGAACGGTCATGTTTTGTTTAAATTAAGTGCTCCAATGGTCCCTAGATTAGGAAGTATTCGAAGCAGAATCTAGTTTAATTTATAGTTATATTCAGAATTTACCTGCTACAGTCCAGAGGACAGCTACTGTTGCAAAGAACGCACTTTATTAAGATCATTGCCCACTAATGTAGAAAGACAATTCTCTTTTTAACATTCTGCATCCAAAGACACACAGAAGTACCATCTGGTAAAACGTGTACATATTTTAAACACTTCAGCTCTGAATATTCTCTTTCAAGTATGAGATTAGCTACTACTTTCAGTTCCCAGCAGACTTTGGACATGTACAACATGAATAATTGATGCAGATTATGCAGAATTATTGATGGAAAGTTTGCTCTTCTTCGCAGTGTCATTAAACTGCCTTCATTTTTTTGTAATATAATGCATCAAAAGCTTAATGTTCTCCAATAAATTACCTAACAAAGACTGACACAAAAAATCACACTGCAGGATTCTGGGCAAAAAGAAGAAGAAGAAAAAAGCCACCTTAACGACATTTTCAAGAATGATATAGATGACAATGGCACCATCAGCACTGGAGTAATGGATTTATAAATCATTTACATAATCATTCAGTATATTAGGTCTAATGACAAGAACTGACTTTTCAGAAACATTTGAAACATTTTAGCACATTAGAAAAATAGTTTACACAAAAGTAAATGACTAGGAAAGAAAGTCTCCTTTCTGCTTCTCTTTGACTTCAGTTCATTCCTTTTATCTGTGGCACCTTTATTTTCTCAGTCTTTCCCTTCATCAGGATATAATAAATGTGCCGAAAAGATCTTTATTGCGTGTTTGTATACTGACATATTTAAATGAAGGCCAAATTTATGATATCAACTTCACTTGGCCACATCTGAGAACAGATTACAGTCATTCTTGTGGTATTAAACACATTTGCTTTTATCTTTTTGAGTAGCCATCCAATTTTTAGTCCCAGATGTGCACACTTACAAAATGCACATCTACACTGACCTTTTCCAACATTGAACCATTAGCACTTTATACAAGATACAACCATGTGTTGTGTAGTGCACTACACGTGTATATTTTGAAGGGTTGAAAATGATACTTATCAAGTATAAGATGAGGGACAACTTACCTGGTTTACAATTCGAACATCTCATTTTCCTTATATCGTGATAAATTAATAACTTTGATTTTATTCATTTTTCCCCCTGAAATTGAGATATGAGCGTAGTGAAATCACTTCAACTCACAGCAAGCATTAGAAACACAAGCTTTCAATTGGGGGCTTCAAAGAGCGACGATTTGATTGCAAGTAGCCTGCAACATTTTGTTATGTTGTTTTTATTTTATTTTATTGGAGAAGCTATATACCATACTACATGTTTGTCGTGGAAAGGGCATTGAATAGATGCCAAAAACATGTCAACCTTTCAGGTGGAACCCCTTTGTGGTTTTGAAAGTATACAGGAGGGGTGTCAAACCTGAAATCTGGGGCCAAGAGGGTCCTGCATTTCTCTCTAACCAACTCAGCGCAGACAGTTTAACCAATGACATTTTCTGCTGAAAATGTGGCACCTGACTGCAGTCAACTGATTATACCAGTAGGATATCAGATTGGCAAAAGGTGTCCTCTTCATTGGTAGGAAGGAAAACTTGGCCTTTAATGGAATTGGTTTGACACCAGTGGTCTACAGATTCTTGAGTTTAGAGCACAGGTGTCAAACCAATTCCACAAAGGGCCATGTGTGTGCAAGATTTCATTCCAACTAAAACGGCGTAGATAGTTTGACCAATGAGGTTTTTGCTGAAACAAGCATCAATTGACTGCAACCAACTGTGTGCAGTTGTTAGAGAACAGGTTGGTGAAAATGTGTCATCTTTACTGGTTTTTAGGAAAACTCGCACCCACTTGGCCCCGTATTGAATCGGTTTGGGACCTATGGTTTAAGAGTAATCTTGACAACACAATAGAACAGGAGCCACCAACTCCGGTCATCTAGGCTCTTTTTTCCACATCTCACTCCTCTAACACACCTGGGTCAAATAATCAGGATCGTCATCAGGGTTCTGGACATCTTGCTGATGAGTTGAGCATTCGATTCAGGTATTTTCGTGCATGGAAACATGGAAAACAGACTGCAGAAGGGCCCTCAAGGACCGTAGTTTATGACCCCTGCTGTAGAATTTTATTGTTCCTTTTATTTCCATTCCATTGTTCTCAATTTGCTTTAATTCCCCTTTTACACACCTTTGATCTTAAATGCTAAATAACAATGTATTTATTTGCGCAATAATGAAAAATCATTGTGTTAGATTAGTCACATCACATTGATGTTTTGTAGTCCAGCGTAATGTAAATTAGTAGCCTACTTTTTTGGCCCATCCTATCATGTTGCCATTACCATTTCACTGCTAGAAGTCTTAATGCCATTTTTCCATTGATCACCTGAGATGAAATTATGCTGTCAAGGAAGTAGGTGTACTGTCTGTGGTGTTATAAAACTGCAGTGCCCAGAACTGCCCCGTCTGAACGTGGTGTGCGATTTAGTTCAAACAGACATCAAAATCAAACACTGGCCATGTGCACGCAAAGCTGTAACGGGTCATTTTCTGCAGTATTCGGTTAGATCTTAACACCCTCCCCCAACCCCCCCCCCCCCAAAAGCCACCAAACTTTTCATTTGGATTTTATTTTCGGGATTGGGGTGTAAATTTAATTGAATAAAGATGATTTGAGTGGTCGCTTTGCTTGAAAACGGTGGAAAATGTCCACAAAAATACAAACTCTCTGAATCATATGTTTGCATTTATACAACCAACAACTACTTCTCCATACTAAATATGACATTAGCCCTACTTCCAGGCCATAAATATATATACCTGCATAAATATATTTCCCAATCAGCATGTCTGTGTACAAGGTTAGCTGTAGGACTGCATCAATGTTAACTTTTCCAACAGCTCTAACTTTTGCTGGTGGTTAAAAAATGCATTGTAATTTGAAAAAAGCTATTGCATTTTCCCATTTTGGATTGATGCCCATTCAAATTTAATGATTCGTTTGCCCTGGGTTATATTCAATTCAGTCATCCTGATGTGCTGAGAGGCTCCCCAGGTGAAGGACCATGATCAGAGCGTTGACTCCTTCAGGAGGTTTTTCAAACGGATGGGCCCTGCAGTAATACTGTGGAGAGATCTTTGATAAAAAGATGTTTGAGTTTTAATTTACTTAACTGATCAAATTTATTTTAATTCATCAAAAATCAGTAACAAGGAATATGGTGTATCCTCCTAGAACAAGAATGTCTAAAACATCAAGGTGAAGCACAAATTGCTTTTATGTGGAAAGAGATTGCTTTATAAGTGGGAAATTGAGTGTACCCCTTCAAACGATATGCCTTTAATGCATTGTTTTATGTTAGTTAACATTATTCAGTGTAAAATTGCTCTGGGAAAGTGGCAGTAATTCGGCCTTAGTTTTTCAATATTCCAACAGGCGCTAGTTCTTTACTGTCCATTTAGTCAATTATCATAAAGCATCAAAGAATTTAAAATCCATTCAGTCATAATCCGTACCACGCATCCTTACAAGGAATGTGGAGTTTGCTGGAGCCAATCCCAGCTGACTTTGGGCATAAGGCAGACTTTATCCTAGACTGGTCACCAGTCAGCCATAAGGCACACATATAGAGACTGACAACCATTTGCACCCACAATCCTATCCCCACTGAGTGGGAATCGATCCCATTCTTGCTCAGGCGAGTGAACCACTACATCATCAGGTGGGGAACTTAAAATTAAGAAATTGAGAAATGAATTAAAGAAACCTAAAAAGTTTATGGTCCACACCATTTGAGTCTTTTATGAAAACAAACCAGAAAACTGGTGTGGACCAAACAGCCAGTCTGAGACCTCACCGCATAGGTGGTCTTGGTTCGCTTTCAAGCGGCCCGTGTTGCAGTTTGCTTTACGTTTGAAAGCGACTGCATCTGCATATTGCTGGTTTACTAATGTACAGGTATTACGGCCATCAGGAAGCACAATTAACCAAGCATGGATATGGCTGATATGAAAGAAGAGATTTTCCAATTGCTCACATTCATTCACTTGACTGACTACCACCGTTCATCATTCACAGACATTTAGCATCAATGATTGCAAACTTCCTTTTTTAAATCTAGAATTACACGCAGTATTTAGAATTGCAGCGAAGTACAGCAAACAGATACATTTATACATTTAATTTGTATGGCAGAGAACTCAGACTTGTGCTTAAATGCAATAAAATCCTTGTTCCAAAATGCTTTGGGATTTCTCCATAAAAAAGGTGAAGTCATTTATAAATTTGCCGAATGTGCATGAATTCACCAGTAGGGTGTGTTGTCATGAAGCAGGCTGATGAGTTGATTATATGGCAAGGGGGAAGTGGGCAGAATTTGCATAATTAGGCAGATGTGAGATGTCAAACTGGCAGCGATTTCAAATCTGCTAGTTTGTAGAGCAGTTTTACTTTCAAAATTGATTGCAATCAAATCCCAAACCGCGAGATTACATGCGTCATCCAGGTCACACACATCTTGACCAACGTTATACATGAAACAGAGATTGAAAAAAAGGCAATTCTACAATAACCCACCTTTAACCACTTTTGGCCAAAGTTACTGAAAGTATTTTTTAATGTCCCTTTAATTTGGAAGAGGATTGCATAGTATGGACTTGAAAATATAAACACTGCCAAAAGAGCTTTGACTGAGTTGAGCCATCCGTGGTCATTGAGGCACCGCCTGCACAAGACCAGATAGCTACTTAAAGCAAAAGCAAATCAACCTTGAACATGTGTGGGGGGGTGTGTTTGTACGTGTGTGTATGTCTACTTTTGAGCAGTAAAGAAAAAGCCAAGATTTTGATAAGTCTAAAGTCATGCCATTTTCCTGAATATATAAATACATTCTAAATACAGTTGAGCATGTGACAACCAAGAATATTACAGTGTCTGAAGCACTGATTCACCTCCATTTGCATACCAAACAATAATATTTAACACTCTAATTAACAACACAGACTATTAGAACAGGAAAGAAGAAGAAAAAAGACCCAGACAGGATGTTGTAATAATCATTCACACACTTATTGTCTATTCATAATATAACCTGTGTGTCCTAATATGAGTAATGTTTTCATTCATAATCATTCTCTCCGTAGTTCTCATACCATTAACACAGTTTAATCAATTTAATTTGAGAGATATTGCTGGCCTTTGTTTATATTACATTCTTTTAAGTGGATTTGCTGCAAGAGAATTTATTAAATCACAGTGTCGAGTAATGCATCCTTCAATTCCATCCATCCATTTTCATAGCTGGATCGTATCCCATACAGACTTTTCTCTCCGGATGCCAGCTATTGGTGAACACGTTTATGCTTTATGTCTTTCACTACCCTGGACTGAAAATCATATAAATGCCGGTAGGTAATGCCAATAATTTAGACTACTGTCTATTCTAGTCTATAAGTAACTTTTTTCTTTTAAATAAGGTAGCTGGGGGTGCAAGTTTTACTTTAGTGTGACTTGTGTGATTTATTTTCACACATTATTATTACTTCTCGTGTTATTTTCACACTTACCTGCAAAAGGATGCTCTAGGTATGTTTTAATAATTTCAACATTGGTGGTTAGTGGACTTTTGGGTCACCCCATGTTGAATGCACACTTAAAAGACTTAAAAGTATTTAAATAAATATTCACACATTCTTACATTCACAGATTCTCAAATTTAGTTAGTGTGATGTCCAATAAGTGTTAGGTTAGTTTTGTGTTTTTGATTTACTCTAGGCTTTTCCCTCTGTTTAACTTGTTGTCTATGTGAATGCCCATTTTTTTCAGCTGTTGTTGCATTCCCCATGTGTCTCAGTCTATTCTTACCCAGCTGTTCTCCATGAATCGTTAACAGGTCTGTGTATTGAAGTTCATTTGTTTGTTCATTTGTTGTTGCGTCCCTGTTACAGCCCTGCCCTTGTTTGTTTCATTCTTTAGATTTTATTTTTTCCCCTTTGTATTTAGGAAACAATGCCTTTGTTTGCACATTGGCTTTTAGTTTTTTTAATTAAACTTTTTGAGTTACCACCACCCTGCCTGCACTTCCTGTTTTCCTGCAATAAGAAGAAAGAATATCAACAAAAACAAAAAAAGTAAGTGAGATTACCAGGTCTCCCTTCAGATAGTAAAATAATTATGAACTAATCAGGAACCTTGACATTATTATATTATTAGATTGTTGCCTGAACCCCAAGACCCACCTTATTTCACACAATGTTTAACAGTAATAGGGTTTTACAATATGGCTTGTTTTCAAAACCCATTTTTTTCCACTTCCGAATGCTTGTATCATGAAGTTATTCACTGGTTTGTTAAAACATAATATAGGCTCACTTGAATATTGGAATACACTGTACTAATAAACAGAATAGCAATGAAGATAGCATTCATATGGATTTGCTGTAAAAGAGACTGTAATAAGGCTAATGAATCAGCTGCAACAACCAATTACATTGGATCAGAGTAATTAAAGATGTGTGGTGTAGAGGTTCACTGGCCTGGGTTCGGTGCTGCAGGCACGGGTTCAATTCCCGCTGGTGGTGGTATGATTGGGAGTGTGGATGGTGTTTGTCTTTCTGTGTGCCCAGCGATTGACTTGGGACCAGTCTATAGTGTAATCTGCATTTCACTCGAAGACAGCTGGGTTAGGCTCCAGCATCCACTGCAACCCTTCCGAGGATGGGCAATATGGAAAATAAATGAATAATTATAGTAAAAATTCATTAGCAACAAAATCATTTATTGATTTGTTATTTTTTGAATTGGGAACCTAACTGCTTTACATAAACAATTACATGAACTGTTTCTAATGTTTCAAAAGGCGACCATATAGATGCAGCTTGAATCTTTGGAGTAATTGTTGTTATACAGTATTTGACAGTGTCCCACAAGAGATGCCGGAAACGGAGTGTTTCAAAGTAAGAAGGAAAGACCATATGGTGGTAGATTGACTTGGTTTGCTCACAGCTGTAGCTTTATTAAGGTCTTGCTTGATGAGATCTGTGGCCATCTGCTCTGGATACATGCAGCAAAACACATAACTCCATAACTGTCACAATCTGGATTCTTAACATTCTGTAGTCTTACAATGGATAACTTTAGAGTGTACGCACCTCACGATGTGGTATACGTCATTTACCTACATCCTTAAGTTTACAAACTGTAACAATCATGATCTTCATCTTATTCGATCTGTCTAATGGTGATCAATGTAGCTGATTATGTGCTTTCAGTCAAATAGATGATGTAATTAGAAAAAACTAATGCATAATTCTTTACAAATACATTTATAGTTGTAACATCATGTTTCATCAATCTGCCATGATTGTATAAAACATCTCTCATCTCATTCTCTGAACCGCTTTATCCTCATTAGGGTCGCGGGGGGTGCTGGAGCCTATCCCAGCTGACTTCAGGCCCGAGGTGGTACACACCCCGAATTGGTGGCCAGCCAATCGCGGGGCACGAGGAGATGGACAACCATTCATGCTCACACCTAGGAGCAATTTAGAGTCCTCAACCATGCAAGTTTTTGGAATGTGGGAGGAAACCAGAGTACCTGGAGGAAACCCACGCAAGCCAGGGAGAACATGCAAACTCCGTACAGATGGACATGACCTGGATTTGAACCCAGGACCCCAGAGCTGTGAGGCCGACGCGCTAATCACTCGCTCTACCGGGCCACCTGTGTCAGACAAAATTGATATATAGATCTCAAATGTAGAGGAATGCCTGAAATAATGTACCAAAACATAAAAGTGTCAGCCCAGCGGATGAGTGGTTAGCGCATCGGCCCTGCTGTTCTGGGGTTCTGGGTTCGATACCAGGTCGGTCCTCCTGTGTTGCATGTTCTCACCAATCTGGCGTGGATTTTCTACAGGTACTCCAATTTCCTCCCACATTCCAAAATCATGCATGGTTGAGGACTCTAAATTGCTCCTAGGCATGAGTGTGAGCGTGAATGGTTTTCCGTCTCCTCGTGCCCTGCGATTGGCTGGCCACCAATTCGGGGTGTGTACCACCTCGTGCCTGAAGTCAGCTGGGATAGGCTCCAGCACCCCCCGCGACCCTTCTGTGGATAAGCGATTCAGAAAATAAATGAATGAATAACATGAAATTCCCATTAAAATGTAAACATTAAATACGTATTGAAAATATCAATATATTCTGCACAGACTGCAGCGGAAATATTCTCCTTCTAGCTCAAGGTCCAAAGTAGACATTATTATTTTTAAATGAGTTTGAATTTGATCCATTAGTATGAAATTTGTGGCAACACAAAACACACAATTTGGGTGGCACAACTGCCAGTCTTTCTGCATCCTTAAAAACCCATGTGGATAATTACAAGGATTTTGAATTATTTCTGCATCATACGTCCAAATCCTTCACTCCTCTTAGATGATGCCAAAACCAATTCACTCACACAAAAAAACTGGTTTTGTTCATGCCAGCTACGAGTAGCAGATGCATTTTCATGCATAATGTCTGCCTTTCATTCCAATTACAGACATTTGCATATTCAATAAATTTAATTTAAAAAAATCAACGATTTTGTGAACCAGAATACAATTACATACCCTTTGATCCTCAGAGAAGACCCAGAATCCTCAGTTGTATTATGTAAAATATGGATTTCACTCAATCAATTGTACAACATTTCCTAATGTAACTTGGGGTTTATTTACACTTTTTTTGATAGGGGTTCTGCAATTAACAAACAAACCTTAAAATTGTTAACCCCTTAAAATTAAGGACGTTTTTCAATATAGCACTGTATCAAATAATTCGCTCCCCCTCTATATGAACGGCCATTCATTGAGAACACTGATACCCCCAACCCCACCCTCTCCCAAAAACATCAAGGCTCATCATTGGTCCTTTGCTGCTGCTCTTTTCCTTTGCCAACTCCATCAGTAGTCCTCATGCTCGCATTCAGTCTCCACCAAGTTGACAAATGGTCCCCAGGTGACAGGGTGACACTTGTTACTGCTCTGCCTCCCTTTGGCTCCCTTTTGATTTGAAAGGTGATTTCTTTTGCGAAAAGTGAGCTGGTGGTCGGTTTGGGCCGAAACGAAGCTATCATATATAGATTTTTCATGGGTTATGAAACATTGACTTTATTGAATGATAAATATTTGTGAATTCCTGCTCCACATACACTCCACACCAGCATTTAATTTTAATTTTAGAAGTAGAAAATTCACACATTAAATTGCTTTATATCATTTAATTTGACAGCAGGTAAAGTCTGTTTTTGTCTAGCTGGGGCCTTGGTTTTCATTACTTATAAAATAATTGCAAATTTAATTATTATTGAATGTAATATCTCACTTTTCTCCCAGTGAGATTCTGCAATGTGCTTTTTGCCCATTATTGACTTTATCAAAGAAATAAATGTGCCCAGGGCAAACCCATTGATTTTTACTGCACAAACAAAACTATACCCACTCAAAATACACTTTGTGTGTTCTAAAAATAGGTCCACTAAATTGCACATGAATCGCAAACTGTGATTAGGCAGACTTCCATCCAGATTTTTCCTTTCTTTTTCGCGCTTTCCAGTTAAATTCCCTTTAGGAGTCGCGGCGCAAGCAAGTGTTCTAATTCGTATGCACGTCAACAATAAGGCATTGTTTTTCACCGTTTGACTGCTTGTTCACTGATGTGCTCGTACCTACAATTGTTGGCCGAGCACAATGAATCACAACGGGACTGTAACTCTCTCTCCATGTTCCGCTTTTGTTTTTCTACACTGCTGCCATTGCTTTCACGGAAGAATCAACACAGCTGATTGCAAAAGACATATCCAGGTCTTCATCTTTTACACTCAATTTGTCGAGCTGAGTGGCTAAATATATATATTTTGAATAGGGTGTTTAGAGAGTTAGATATTTTCTATTGGAGAAACAAGCTGTGTAGTGTTGTTTGATTTGAAATGGACCTTTTTGGGCCTAGAGACAACTCACTTTCCTGACACATCTTGCTTGTCATAATCACTTAAAGAGCAGCTCAGAACATGGAACAAAGAAAAAGAAACATGAATGAATCATGTTGATGCCATTAACTACAAAGGGAAGTTTCGTTATGTATTTTAATAATATTCATTCTTTCATTTTCCATTACACTTACCATCGCAAGGGTCACAGGGGTGCCGGAGCCTTTGCTGTAACGAAAAAAAGGCCGATAACCAATTTAAACAACCACAGTTAAGTCAAACCCGCCTGGCTTCTGCCCTCATTTACTTCTCCATATTGAATGCCTTGAAGACAACTTGATTGGCTGCATGGAATGTTGCATTAATGAGGTTCAACTACACGAGGGCTAGATCAAAGACTCTTGGAGAAATAGCTGAAAGACATTTTAAAATCTTAATACCCAGATAGTATGCTGCCTTTTCAAAGCAATATTCATCGCCACTTTTTCAGCCTCAGGAAAAGATTAGAAATCCGACGTGACTTTTTTTTATGTATTCTCTAATCAGAAGCAACCCAAAGATTAGTCTAAATATTGACATCTACCTTAAATTATGCGTTAGCATCTAATATATAGTACGTGTAGTTGATATGTATATTTTTTATTCTTCTGCTGGTATTCAAATTACTCTAGTTTTGTGAGTCTTGAATACAAAATGATTGAGTTTTTGGAGGGGGTTAATGTGTTATCCTGAGGTAAGCAGTACAAAATTACCCTTTTGGTGGTTTGAACACTCATTTTCTTGCAATATTAAATAATAAAGGCTAAGAAATTTCAAGGTTTCATTAAATAGTTCTAAAAAAGACGGGTCATTGAGCTAAAAATGGTGAAGAAAAATGTGTCTTTCATGTTATATCGTGGTTTTCTATGGTTGCTTTTTTATTGCGGTCTTGTGTCATTTTGTCACAAGGGGAGTGAACACACAGCTGAACTCAGGTTGAGGAGAAAGGTTTATTGACCTGGAGATGAGCACAGGCCACCTCAAGAAAACAACCCAAAACATCTGTTTCTAAAAAAGTGGACAGGTCAGGAAACTCGGAAACCTCAAACAAAGAAGTTCGCCATGTCTTAGCTTCCAACATTGATGCACTGGCAATAGACACTAACACAAAGGAGTATTTAAGGGCTGGGCTATTTACACACAAGTTTAGACACTCAGTTACCTGCAATAGTATAAAAACAGGCTTGGATGAGGGTCAGAGGGGGTCATAATGTCAGAAAGACAAAATCTAAACTTCCTGACTGAGTGAGTCATTCAAATCTTTTCACCAAAGACTTGACAATTGTTAACAATAGGTTTCTTTCACAACTTGGAACTTAAACAGAACACATTTTGAAGAGTCCTTGTTCCTGAGTGCTGATTTGGATCTTGCTTATCTGCAGCATTAAACAACTTCTTCCACTCTGCAGGCATAGAAATCCACATGCAAATTTAAGACCAATTATTCACAACCTTTAGATAAAAGCAAGCTCAATAACGGACTAACACAAAGAGAGCCATAAATATCTCTGCCTGTAGTTAGACTTTTGCAAAAGGGAGGAATTATAGTAAAACACTGCATTTACTAAGAAAGACAATCAAGGACTTGGTGTACTTTTTCAGAATTTGGTCTGCAGTTCTTTGTATAGAATGGGGATTTTATGTTATTTTCTTGCTGCCTTGGGTCGAATTGATCTTCTGCTTCTTCCTTTGTACAATAAACTTTCATAGTGCTGTGTGATATAGAAAACATCTCCTACATAGATATGTCAGATCATTATAGCTATTTAATAGTTTCAGTTTCCTCGCTGACTTTATTTGACTGAACTGCTACAAATGTTACATATTCTTTTGAATTCATAATTATAAGTTAAGTTGTGTGTTTATGTGCGTGTTGGAAAACAAATAAAGACCGCTTTGGTGATATAAATCATCATACAGTTCAGCACTACACGTTCACATATAATTGATTCAATTGTTAGGTAAATGATTTTAGACTATAGTAATTTTAGCCGCTAGTGCAGTGAATGCTATCAAATATTTGTACTGAATGATTTAAAGCACATTAAGTAGTCCGTGTCAGGCCTAAAAATAACTTCAATCAAGAATCTAACACATTGTTTTTTTTCTCTTAGGAGACATGAACCTATTAATCAACAAAATACTAACATCATTCATGTATGATGTTTCTTGAGATTATTGCTTTGACTTCAATCGTTTCATTTTGATGAAATCTGGATTAGTTTCCCTCATAGGATTAGACCAAAGATCGTATCACAATCTTGACGTGGAAAAAGTCGTACTGCATAGGACACATATCATTCGTTTTGAGCCAAAGGTAATAAAAATACAACTTTACAGCAAAATTTTTCATAAAACACATCTCTGTTCTTGGACAGATTTAGTATGTGAAGCATAAATCTTGCTGTATGGCCAGTTCTGGAAAATGAAGATACCGTTTTTAACGGTTTCTTTGTAAGAAATATATCTGGTATACCTTATCAGCCAAAACATAGTTTATGCTGAGAGTGTGAGGTTTAGTACCTCTTTCAGAATAGTGTTTCTACTTTATGCATATTGGTCTTGACTTGTGTAATTTTGATACATCTCCATTTTACCAGATACCCTGTTTGCAAAACATATTCTCAAATAGTTCCAGCAGAGGTTTTAAATAGAGTTTTTATTCACTTACACTTAAATCTTGCTCCCAGCAAGTAAATCTGTGTTTAAGCCTTTTTTGGAGACCTACCAAAAGTAACTAGTGGCATTAGAAAATACCACTCTATTTATATGCATGCAATGTTTACAAATGGTAAAATAAACTGAAACACTAACCATTTCTGTTTTCTGTTACAAATTGCTCGGACAGAAATTTGTCAATAGTCCATCAGTCATAATGCATGTGGCAACACGTAATGCATCAAGGGGAGGTTGGCGGGAGGCTTCTGGATAAGATGTCATTTAAGTGTAGCCATGATTTGGCAGGAAACGGTAGTTTTGCGCCTCTGCAGTTGCGTGATACTGGGATGATGTGTTAAATATTAAAATACATTTATATTCATTTCAAATCGGAATAATCAATCAATATGCTCTTTGGGCCAGAACTCCGAATAAGAACTGAGTTCTAACTAAGTCTGTTTGTATAGAATTATGAATTCATTAGCAACAATTCATGACAAAAATTGTGTTCATGTATTTTTTTAAAGTATAATAGTACAGGTTTATGGCGCCTTAAAATATATTGCCAAACCGAACCGTTTCAAGTATAACACTATGGGATTGGTTACACTGCATTGACAAAGTGCTGTTGGGATAACTAGTTTGTGTGTATATGAGATTTAGTTTCTACAAGTCCTTGTCCTTGTTGTGAAGATACTACACTTTTTTTGCACCATCCCCCTTTTTCTCTAAATTCCACTGCAAATGTTGAGGGAAATTTTTGGTCCAAGAGTGGAGTAGCTATTCGCTGCCGCTGGTGCAGATTAATCTTTATTGTATTTATGGAATGTAAATTTAGACTCGCAGGCTGTTTGGATTGATAGAAATGACTGAATGGTAAATCTGCAGCGTTACAGTTGAGAGAGACTAATATGATACCCTAGAATGTGTCATTAACTTTAATACCTAGGATATAGGCGGCCCGGCGGCGCAAGTGGTTAGCACGTCAACCTCACAGTTTTGGGGTCCTGGGTTCAAATCCAGGTCGGTCAACTTGTGTGGAGTTTGCATGTTCTTTTGTGTCTTGTGTGGGTTTCCTCCGGTTACTCTGGTTTCCTCCCACATTCCAAAAACTTGTATTGTGTGCTGATTGGACACTCTAAATTGCCCCCAGGTATGGGTGTGAGTGTGCATGGTTGTCCGTCTCCTTGTGCACTGCGATCGGTTGGCCGATTCAGGATGTCCCCTGCCTCTGGCCCGGAGTCAGCTGGGATAGTCAGCGACCCTAATGAGGATAAAGCAGTTTAGAAGATGAATGAATGAATGATTTTACGACATGTACAAAGAAGTAGACACCACATCAGTCTCTCTAGCAAGACCAGGTTCCAATAGCACTTGACCAATCAGACATCTTTGGTGAAACAATACAATCACCAACATATAGTTACAGTAAAATAAAAAGTTAAGCAACTGGGGTGTAGTAATGGCATTGTCATTTCTGTAATTTGTGAAGTGGGTTTGTCTAATAAATATTAGGAACGGTAGGGACACCCACTACGTCTTAACTAATTGGATTCCATTGATGGTGATAGAAGTCCAAGCACTGTCAGCCCTTTCATGGCACAAAACATTATCATTCGCTACCAGACCACTGAGTTAAAATGTTGAAATACTGTTCATCATGCTTTTTTTTTTCATTCTTGCTTGAGGATGCTCTTAAAGACTATATTGCATTTTCATTTTCTACTAGTTCTTATTTATGTCATGCCTACAAACAGTACTGATTGAAAGCTAATGTTTAGTGGCATAAATAAAATGTTTGTGTTGGTTGAGAAACACCAACAGTAATGTACCACATGTCCATCACCTGATGTGGTGTGCGAATGTAGGGTTTAAACAAGTATGCACTCAATTTGTATGTGGATAAGAGCATTTGCAAAGCAGGATGTTGGCTGGCAGGTCTTCCACCAGGATTGTATATAGATTGATTGAATCACCATTTTCTTCTTTTTTTAGCACACTTATGTACTGCAGCGTGACAGAATCCTAGACGTACACATTAGCGTCCCATCTAACAGTCAGAGATGTTGCGAAGGTCATTTAGGCTGGAGTTGAACTAGAGAAACATTTATTATACATCCATTTCTGTACTGCTTCACTCTTCATTAGGTTGCAGGGAGCTTTGTTAGCGTACTTGAGAGCTCGGGTTCACTCTGGACTAATTCACTCACCATAATAGTAATACCATATGTGTTCACCACCTTGATTTATTATAAATGATGATAGTGATTAATATATACTTCACTTTAATTCTGGTCATGCATAATCCTCATATCACCTAGCAGTAATTGCTTCATCACCATCAGTCTTTTTTTTTTTTTAAATAAAAATGGTCAACTGTTGTTTTCCTTTCAACCAGATGATAACATGAAATCGCAATGATTAGTTTTGAACTGAAGCAAAAGGCAACAAATAAGCTCTGTCAGTTCTGCTTTGGTTAAAAAAAGGAGTATACACAGTGCAGCAAATATAATGAATGTCTGAGAGATGTAGTCTGTGACAAGGAAAGAGTAGCTGAACCACTAATAATTAGGCTTTTTTTGTCTCAGGTGGGACTGCGGATCTCAGGTTGCCTTGCCAGTTGTCATTGGAATAGAAAAATATGCAGTGTTTATAGTGGGATGAATAATAACTTGATCCATGTCAGAGTTTTACAAGCATTACAACAATATAGAATTTGCCTTTGGAAAGAATAATGTTACAAAGATGTCTAGCGAGAGAACTCGTTTTCTAGGGTGTGGTTTACTCTATAAATTGAAACATAGCAGTTAGCAGTGATGATCATTCAGAGCGTCTGCGGTTTAAACCTTCCATTTCCTGCCAGACTAATACATTTATTAAGTTTGTTTAATTAAAATGGTCTATAGTATTATTGAGCTGCCTCAGTGTGCAGTTTTACGGCTTCCACAACTACCAAAAGCCTTGGATGAATCATATGTCTTTATTGTCCCTCAGGAGACATGCTGAAATGACTTACCAGTAGCAGCAAACAAAGCAATATGAAAGCCTGCATAACATATTCACCCATATTGTTTTATGTCTTTCAAGGGCAGTGAAGCCAGACAGCAATGCATGCTTCAGAATAATCTGTCCAATTCTGTGTCACTGCTGAATGTGATCCCCCAGATGGAAAGCAGCCAGAAATACCATTCTCAATTTATATTGCACTTTTGTCAGGATAAAATAGGATTGGATGTACAGCTTCATTTGGGAATGCGGTTGCCTATTTGTTCTGAAATGTGGTTACCACTGAGTAGTCTGGTAATCCATAAAAAGAATCTAATTCCTGCAATTTGTTAGAGAATTTTTCTAAATTTACTTTATGAAATTTCTATGGGCAGTCTCAAAGACGTTCCTAGTCTAAATTGCATTTGTAGGTTGGTTTTGTAGACATTGGTTTGTCCAATTTTTTTTCTAATCTGATTTGAATATAATCTAATTTATTTATGTCATGATTTCAATCATTGCAAGCAACTGAACATGTTATGCTTAGTGGGAGACTACAGAACATATAACTATACAGAAAACAGACCAACAAAGGAAAAATCACATCAATAGATATAGGGACGTAATGAGGCATGCTTATTTGCATTAAGTCTAAAACGTCAATATGGGATTATGCTTAATGGATCAAATGTGTTGCACATTAATGCTGTTTCTTGCCTCATTAATTAAAAAATGAATTTAAAGAAAATTAATTCAATGGTTTTGAGCTTGGGGAAAAATAACTATCATAAAAGTCCAACTTGACAAATAAAAAATCAAGATCACTACATCAACACCTTTATTTAATAACCAATTATATGATAGTAAAAAATACGTATTTCATCAAACCCCATAAGCCAAATGAATAAACTAAAAATACATAAACTCTAGAAAATGAAAGTAACCAGTATTAGTTTATGCCTGCTGTTTCTGGTAAATCTGTCCACTGCATGCCACTGGCTCAACATTAATTGGAGTCATGGCAGATGGCTCCCAGCCATTCCCAGTTAAATTTATATCTGACAAAGCTAGGAAGTCTAATTTTTCCAATGGCAGGGATTGAATTAACTCTATAACATGCAATTATTCTTTCTCGGCACCTCATTGGAAAGCAACTGAACATGTACTGTACAATTTGTAGCCTTTGAAAGAAAAACAGATATGCGTACTGTCCTGTTTTATCTTTTGGGTGACACTTGCACAAAATTAATGAGAATAATTACACATCAGTATCAGTTAGTTTGACTCTCTTCACACTTTACAATTACCATGCACACATACAATTTCTCTCTGTCACTCTCATGGTCAAGTGGGTCACTTGCAAAGACTTTAAGTTGCTATTTGTTAAGGAATAATATACCCAATCAATGATGAGTGAAAACATGTTTCATTTAGTTTACCTCGCAAACCTATGAGACAACTAGCCCTTTCAATGTGGGAAAACATTTTCATCAATTGGAAAGTGCTTCGACAGACATGGAAAGCCTTAACATAGAGGAAGCAAGGTGCATCAAACGAATTGCGTTGGATAGCAGCTGGTGAGTGTAGCTGAAGCTGTTGTTTTTCTAGCCTTCACAATCCTTCGTCTGCTCGCGTGCAGCGAAATGAGGTGTGCGGTAGAAATATTGACAAGCTTGTCAACTCGAGAAGGGATTTGAGCAGAGTGGCACTGAGGAGATGATACTGTCAGGGTTATATCGGCTCACTTAGCACACAACATTACAACCCCCCTCGGGGATGATGAATTTGCATGCCAGTGGACGCTGCCTGCTCGAGTGGCCTGACAACAGTCAAAGTTTCCAGGCAAATTCTGTTTCTGGAGTGCAATGAGCTGAGTCCAACTTATGTGCTCGTCCAGGCCGGGTATCATTTCAGGTGCTTTGAATTAATCAGTGGGCCAATCACCTGTGAGCCCCTGCTCTGTTAGAGAAATCCTTTTTTATGTGGTGGGAAAGAAAGCGTTCTGGCTGTTAAGTCAGCCCAGAGTGCCATCATATCTTTTAACAGAAATGGACTAAAACATTCTATGCTCCCAATATTTCTTAAATTCAATGCGAAAATATTTTTTAACCAGCCTACCATGTATGTGTTTTGGATCGGGAAGGAAACCAGAGTACCCAGAGAAAACCCACGCAACCCCGGGGAAAACACGCAAACTCCACACAGGAAGGTTCGAACCCACCGGGGATTGAACCCTCGATCTCACAAGTTTACGATAAACAACCCTTGCCAATTCTATTCTTGGCTTTCAGCTTGGCTCCTTACTTGGAATATTTAGCGAGTGAGGAGGATGTTTCTAAATTTCACTGTATATGCAAATACTTGAAAACACAATCTAACACTGTCAATGGCAGTGAATACATTAATGATTTTGATTGACAGGCATGTTACATTTAGACTGACGCAACCCTCCATTTGCAGCGGTACCACTTCTTTCTTCATCCTCTGATCGCGCGTTGTATTTTCTAGGCCCAGCGGGGGCTGTCATGGTCCAGTGACCCATGCCAGGTACCACATGGTATCATGATTTAGGTGCTCCACGCCTGGCTGACCTGCCAAGTGCATGTGTGAGAGGCCTAGCCCGATCAATTGTCTCTATTCGTCTGCAACTTGGCATGTAGTTGTATCCTTGCAGGCTTACGGTCAGGAATGTGCACTGGTATTTACGTGGACAGGGCAGCGGTGAAGTGAGATTGAGAGCTTGTTCCGTAGAGAAGCGGTAGTGGTGGGATAAAATGCCACAGTTTTGGCAGGTTGTCTTTCAGTATAGCTGGCAAACACTATCTACGTGAGGCACAGAGAGGCACACCAGGCGAGATGAATAACATTTTAATGTTGTGTTGGAGAATGCTATTTTAAGCGGAACAATCATAAACATTGACAAAACAGGTAAAAAAACAAAGTTGTCTGTATGTAGCATTCATCTTCTGTACCGCATATCATTGTAGGTGTTGTGGGGGTTGCTGGAGCCTATCCCAGCTTAGTCAGTCAGCCGTAGGGCACACCGAGAGTTAAACGGCCATTGGCACCCACATTCATGCCGCCACTAGTGGAAATTGAGCTCGCCCCTGCCGGCACTGAAGTCAGGCCAGTGAACCACTACACCATGAGGTGGTGAAATTAAAATATTTACTACTTACTAATATCTTAATTTATAAAATTCCTTGTTTTCAAGTAACTACTGGTTTGTTTGACATATCTCTACTTGGTCAATTTGTTCACACATGCTGCAAATTGCCTCCCTAGTTAATCTCTGAGGTCTAACTGTCATCATCAAATTACATGAGAATTAGCTTGGTGAGGTAATATTGTTGTTATGTGTCAACCCCTTGCGGTTTCCTTCCAATTGGACCACAATAAGCACCTGGTGTAAGAATTAGACAACTACTGTTGGCAGTAGAACTACTGTTCTTCTGCACATAGAGTTTTGAGTGTGGGTTGGAAATTCTCAGTGCTCAAGATTATAATTATAACCTTAGCCTGTATTCCTCTCTTAATTTAATGACACATCTTTTGAAGATTTGAACTCCTAAATGTATTTTTTTCATAGGCCTGGATGATATGACAAAAATTGTTATCATGATAAGAAATGAAAATCAGTCGGTATCGAATTATCAGGATAACTATCACATCTTTTGTCTTTCAAAATAGAAGCTTCAAACTTCTGTGAATATAAACTTGACCCAAATTAACAAGTTTTAGATTTTTGCAATGTTTTCAGAACATTTGCATAAGTACAGAAAAAGTACATGCCAGCGAGACTTCACTTGAATCTTTTAGTGGATAGGCTCAGTGTTGTCCTGAATCTCATAATCGCTCATTTTGGCTGTGTTGTGAATTTGAAACTTAAACATCTTAATTGCAAGTTACATTGCAAGTTGCTGTAAATCTCACAGGGAAAAGAAATGAAGATTTTTGGTGTATTTCTGACCGTGTTCTGTTGTTCAGTATGCTTTTTTTGTGGAAAATTTGAATTTACAGTCAGGAGAATGATGAAGATGAAAGACCAATTGAGTGTGCCACCCAACTTTCACCTTTTAATGCCTTCTAAAAATGGCTTCCTGATAGAGATACGAGGGAGAGATCCAAATTTATATTCTCTATAGCTAGAAACCGCAACGTTTGCATTTTTATCAGCGTAGCAGTAAGTGAATCTGGATTATATATATCCCACACACTGTAAATTATTTATAATGGTTGGTTCATGCTAGTAAAACACTTGTAAAAATGTTATTTTACGCATGTGTAAATTATATTTGGACTTTTTGACGATATTCAGTATGCCTTGTCACAAAATGAATGACAACTGTGACGGCTAGAAGGAGAAAAAATACGCCAGGTGGCCTGGGTGCTGTGATTACATTGCCGGGACAAGACATGTAATGACCTCCATTGCTGAACATCTGCCAATGTTCGTTCACCACCGTAGTACACACAGACAGACCACGTGAAATTATTCCAACTTGCACAATGTGTTCTGTGTCTGGCAAGGCGAGGATGGGCAAATGCTGGCAATATGCCATTCCACTTAAATGTATCCAAATCTGCCTAAATGTCTTCTTACTAAGCAATGGACCAAGTATGAAAAAATAAATAATAATAATCCGCTTCTAAAAAAAATGTCTGGTAATGTAGTTACATAAGGCATCATCCTCTATTTCTCTGAAGCCGTTTTGTAAAATGTGTGCACATTTCGTTAATTATAAGAATAAAACTAACAAATGTTGCTTGTCTTTCACAACTGATTGTCATGCACATTGATTGCTCTCTTTCTTATAGAGGCTGCTTGAAAAAAAACATCTGTCATGTCAGTCATTCTGGTAAACAAGGCTATTTTTTTCTATCCTTAACTTGTGATAATCAAATCATACCTAGAAAAAGAAACAAAGTTAAATAACACTCAATTTTGCATTTCCATTCTTGAAACAAGATTACAGATGACCAATTCTTGCAACAAATTTCTTTCCTTTCATTTCCTCCCACTAAGTAGTTTGTGTGCAAAAAAAGGCATTTTTTGGTGTTCTTCTTGTGTATGCTGCTTTTTGCCAAATTGATCTGAATGGTGGCAAAAAGCAGTCAAGTGCAGATCAGTTATAGTATTTTGATACACTTTGAAATTAAACCTGGAAAGGTTGTTGGATATAATCTCTCTATTCAAATTAATTATTCAAAAGTTTGGAATCTGCAGTACAACTGTCAAGTTTGGCAGCATTTTAACATGCACTTTGTCCCGTATCCCTTCAAATAATTAAAGAAGTAATTCAAAATAGATATAGCACAAGGATGCCAAAAGGTAACGTGTTGTTAATATAAAAATAGCTCATGGTTGTTCATCTCTTGACCCACATCCTGTGTGGCTCAGTATGTGGGGAGCTCTTATCAGAGGCTTGCATATAATTAATTCTGATATTTCAAGCTGTCTTTCCTAAAGCTTAAGTTACAGTGAGGCTTCTCTTGCTGCAGCAGCAGGAAATGTTGCCAACAGTAAGACAACCCTCAGGAGAGTGCACTGACATCCCTCCAATCCACTTACAAAAGTACATAGTGAGGCCCAGCCTATTAGCATAAACAGAACCTCTTTGACAGTAATTCCACAGAGACGACCGAGAGGCTGTGCTCCTCAATTTACTGTACTTATTGGAAAATGGCACTGTCGTGACATTAAATGGTAGCACAAAATGATATTTGGACTTTGTTTTGCAGACTTCGGTGGGTGGCCAACAGGAAGGACACCTGGAAGGCTGTGTGCCCGGCTTTCAGGTTAAACATTACCAGCTTGCAAACAAGAGAATTTTTCAGAGAGGTCTGCCACTTCTACAAGGTCAGTGAAATTAACTCTTTTCCATTATTACGTTCCACAAAGCTTGCATAATAGAGAGTCAAATCCATGAGGGCCTTCTAAAACTAAATCAAGTTTGCATCACCTTAGTATAACTATTCAACCTCGCTAACTTTCTCGCACTTACCCATCTGGAGAGTTGGCTTAATGAAGGCAGTCTAAGCAGAATTCAACCTGTGGCTATATATTTATCACCATGATTGCAAATTTTGCTCAAAATTCAATGATAGAAGACTGTGGTTGGTGATGAATGGGTCATACACATACAGTGATCATTACTGTATGTACAGGGACAGAACATCATTTATCACAACGACCCCATTACTGAGTAATCAATTCAGCCAATGGCCTCTAATGATAAAGAGAGATGTTTGAGATTACTTGTATGTGCGGCAGTCTCCTACGTGAATTCTCTCTCCTTTGGCGTCCCCTCCCCAAAGGCTCAAGAATTTCAAATGTGAACACATTATAGGTTTAGTATTCTAGCAGTGACTGGCATTATCTAAGCGGCCGTTTACACAGAGACGCTGTGACAGCAATCCAGAACAATTGGGTGGCGGATCGGCCTCTCGTTCTGACGGCAAATGCAAAGACGTTAGCTTTCGAAAGCGGTAATAAGTCGATTGCGGAGCATGCTGCATAGCCTTTCAAACAGAAACCACAGCCAATACGATGTTATCACCACATGCGATACAACTCGTCTTGTGTTTCTTACAACTTGTGGTCACATTGTTTTGTATATTATTACATAAGCCGAATGTTTTGGAAGAAGCATTCAATAATTGAAAAAAAAATATTAACCCTTAATGCGGAAACACCATAGTAGCTTTGATCATAAGACTTTTTGGAGAAACACTACTTCCAGCGATCTCCTCTCTGCTTGGCTGCCACGGCATTCTCAACACTCGCCAAGCTAAATTTTGATATGGCTACCTCACCTCTCACGAGTTGGCCTCGACTCATTCTCGCGCCGCTTACAGTTCATTTTCCTCCATGGTAGCACATGCTGACTTTCCACAGCCTTACAAATCACTTTTCACATGAAAAGAAAATCCACTTTTGAAAGCTGGCGGTCGGGCACGGAGATTAGTTGATGGTGCAATGTTGAATAATTTGAATAAATAAATAAAAAATGACGAGGGGAGTTTTTAATGTTAAGCTATAGTTTTTGGTGTCTCCTTCCCCGGAGCCTCATTAATGATGAACCAATTTGGAAGTCTTAAATTATATATTAAAGCAACATGGATACTTGTACAGTTAGATTTCCGTGGCTACCAGTTGATGTTTTGTAGTCCAGTTTACTAAAAACATTCCACAATAAGTATTTTTATGATGAGGCATTGACTTTTGCAGCCATAGTATGGAAGGTGTTTATATTGTTTTCTCTCTGTCAAAACAACAATGATTCATTTCTTAGGGAACAAATTTTCATGTGCCTCATTTTTAGTGTGTGATTATAAATAATATTAATACCTTCTTGAAGTGCAATTGAATGCTACTACGGCACAGGATGTTTTGCCCCTCTACGTCATACCTTGTCACACCAACCAATACTGATTGGCCTCGGGCTTTTTCCAGCAGTTGTTTTTCTTTGGCGAGAGCGTTTCCTACCGACACAGTGAAAAGGAATTCTTCCAACTCCAATCTTTTCCAGCCACCTTTTTAAACTTTATTTTGTTTGATTTTAGTCACCCAGTGAAGCGTTTTGTCATCTGGAGGCTCAGCGGAGCATGTAGTAGGAGACAGAGCTCAGTTCCGCTTTAGTGCTCTGCTGTGGGACGACAGAGTGGTTCCATTACCTGGAATATGTTTCTGTCAGCAGAAACACCTCCCAATTCGGTGGTCCTTCTGCTCACAGGCTTTAGACAGAACCATATATATGCCTGCACATGTATGAACACACTGCTTAGTACATAATTTTACATACTCTGCTATTAATAACAACAACACTTAAATAAGTATTACTCGACTGATGAGAATTGAAGACAATAGCAGCAAATGTATTCTTGTAAGAAGTTACAAAACCCATATTCACCCAGAGATACAAAATATCTGCATTAATAGTCATTTTTGAAATGAGAAAAGTGATGGCGCAATTAAAAGCATTCACTTTATGAAAATACATTCTCAGAGCACATTTATCTCATTTTACGTTGCCAACAGCCGTTTTGTTGAATGTGAAATAAATAAAGAAGCAGCGAGTGTTTGCGGGATTTGTTGTAAATGCCAGAGGCTACAGCCCGGCCCGGTGACACATGCAGATTTATGGAAATTCAGCTCAGGTTTTTCCCATCTAATGTAGACCTCAAGATATAATTACTAGTGGTGAGTGGTATACCTGTTGGCACAGACTTGAGTTCAAGGATATCCATCTTGGCTATTGGCCGTGTATGTAAACATATATACCATGCATTTGCATACAATATGCAAACATTCCCTCTTGAGTCTCTCTCTGATTTTTTTTCATTCTTCTTTCAATATGTTTGCTAAAGTTCAAAAGTATAATGGCCAGGATCCCTCGACTTTTTAACTCCAAAAGTAAAGGCAAAGTTAAGTCCCCAATTAATCAATGCAATTAGTAAGCCCAAAGACAAATAATAATAATTAAATTGAAATAGGCATTGGTTGTATACAGCTCATACCTATAGCAAGTGTCATTGTGATCCACAAATAAGGAAGTAGCAATTTCCGTTTAAGGGAGGCCCGGTAGCTGAGTGGTTAGCGCATCTGTCTCACAGTTCTGAGATTCAGGGTTCGATCCCAGATCCGTCCGGACCTTCCTGTCTGGAGTTTGGATGTTTTCCCTGGGCTTACGTGGGTTTTCTCCAGGTATTCCGGTTTCCTCACATATCCTTAAAATATGCCGGGTAGGCTGGTTGAACACTCTGAATTTCCCCTAGGTATGAGTGTGAGCAATAATGGTTGTCCATCTCCACGTGCCCTGCGATTGCCTGGCCACCAGTTCAGGGTGTCCCCTGCATGGTCCCCAATGTTAGTTGGGATAGGCCCCAGCACCCCCTGTTACCCTTGTCAGGATAAGCAGTATAGAAAATTAATACATTTCCATTCAGCAATGAATAAATCTGATTAAACAGACCATTGACGGACCTCCTTTGTTATATTCAAATCCTCAGATAGGTTTGATGTACAACTGATGCACAACTCAAACAGGCTCTTAATGTGCAAAAGCTATGTATCGGTAAAGTTGACCTTTTGAGAATCCTTTGGTATTTCATCAGCAGCTAAACATTGCAACAATGTGACAGTCCCATGTATTCTGAAATATAAAATACACCTTTATGCTTTTTTTCCCTCTAAAGAATTGGATGCTGTCATTGAAACATTTCAAAGGCTACATTTTTCAAGTGTGCTTTCAAAAACATCTCTGTCATAACGCGTTGTGAAAGCCAAGCAGAGTGCCATATAGATGAGTTTGTCACTTGGGTTTTCAAAATCAATATTGTCAAATAATTCCTTTTGTTTTTATTGTATCGGCCGGCCACCAATACAGGGTGTTCCCCGCCTCGGGCCCGAAGTCAGCTGGGATAGGCTCCAGCACCCCCGCAACCCTAGTGAGGATAAAGTGGTTCAGAAAATGAATGAATGAATGAATGAGCGAATGTTTTTATTGTTATAAAATACATTGTAGCAATACTAGTGGGCATGACGAACTGACTCTTTTGTCGGGCAGGACCATAATCGCAGCGGTTTCTGCGGTCCAACATTTTTTCGGCCCTTAAATTTAAATACCCTTTAATATAAATTCCTGGACTCAGACAAAATCAGACAATAAAAATGAGACTCTCTCTGGGCTTGGAATTAGGAGGCAAATGTGCTATTCGATGCTCGGCAGCAGGACGCAGAGCTCCCGTGTTTGGCATGAGGCCAAGACCATCTGAACTGAGTACCAACGATTCACTCTGCCCACCTTTCCCTCCTAAACTCATGCTGACATTTATATTTTATCATCCTGGAAATTCCAATGTACTAGAAGTCAGAAATATCTTTTGGTTATTGATAAATTGGTGAGACATCTCCTGCGGCTGTTTTATTTCCCAGGCTCTTCAGGCGCATTTGCTTTGAGTTTGAGATGATTTATATGTTTCCGTGTCTCCAGACTGGGATGGCGCACACACTTTGACAGCTCTTATCTGTTTCATTTACCCATAATGTTACATAGAAAAGTCTGTTTTGGTGACTTGGAACAAAGCTTTCATCTGCCTGTCATTATTGACTTACTGTTACTTTTACAGTTACACTGTTACACTCTATTGCAGGCGTGGCGAACACGTGGCTCTCGAGCCGCATGTGGCTACCTGCCAAAATGAATGTGGCTCTTTGCTATCATATTTTTTATATACTGTCTCTTTGCTTCGTTTCATGTTTCTTTTATCTCTATTTTCTCTTAAAACACACTCAAATGTATTAGGGCCCATTAAAAATGAATAAATTATATTAAAAAAATTATTTGAGTCTTATGGTGAATTATATGTTGTTTTAATTGTGTGCTTTGGTGTGTGTGTCTGTTTTGACAAGTCACTGCGTGGTGTGGCTCTTTGACTCTCAGAGTCTAAAATTTTAACTTGATCGCCACCCCTTCTCTATTGTAAGGAAAGATAAAGCCTTTCTGAATAACAATTTTGCTCTACTTACTAAATTTAGTAATTCCATAACCACTCCCCTAACGCTCCAAGTTGCACCCAAGCTCACGCCTATTCCATCATCCAAAGAGTGGTTGATGTTTCCACTCACCCCTATGTGACAACGGAGGTGCATATCCGGATCATGCCACACTGAGGCCCGTAATACTGAAGCATTAATCACATTCTGTCACTTTAGTTACAGGGATGTGCAGCCTCCTTTCTGCTGTATTTTTAATTTGACAATAAATCAAGGTGTGCCTTTGACAAATTACTGCAATTGCAAGAAAAACCATTACCTTCTTTGAGTATGCAACTGTGTGATGTACATGAGGGGGCAGAGGATTTTACATAATGTAATTTCGCAATAATGGACTATGGTTTGCAAATCCAAATGATCTCTAATATTCAAAAGGCATAAAAGGCCACCGTGCAACTTTCCTTAATTGCAAACAAGTTAAACCAACCGAAATGAAAATAGCAATTTAGCCACCTATAAACCGCAGGTAGTCAATAGGATTTATACAATGAACAATTAAGAGATGAATATAGAAGTATTTTGAAGTAGGCCTTCATTCAGATTAAAAATTGATTCACGGTTAATGTTCACATTCCCAAATGGTCTGTGATTGGTGGGTGACACGCTTAATCTGTCTCGCCCATTTAGCTGGAAAAAAACATACTGTCATATTATTTGTTCATGCATAGTCACGGTAACTGTTTATTATCTGATTGGACATTCCGATAGCTCGCTGCCCTGTCGGCCCACCTGGCGCTCGCTGTCCGACTGATGTACAAGTCTGCCAAAAGGAGTGCAAAGCGCCATCTGCAATCAGAGCACAATTGAGATGATTACAAGCTCGTTATCTACATATCTGTCTTCTGTCTACTTCCTAAACACGTTAACATCCTCTTCCTTCCTGGAATGAGGACAAGACTTTGTGGATAAGCAGCATAGCGCAGGAAAAGCAAAATTACATTGCTGATGCAAATTGCAGTACATCCAGTAGCTCCAACAAACGGCACTTGTGGAATAAACCCTCCATGTTTAATTCAACACAGGCTGTTCTCTCAGAGGCAATTCATCAATTAGTAACACAGACATTTTAATTGCAGCTTTGAAAGAATTTAGCAATCGCATTTTGCCAAGCAGAAATGAAATGTCAAAATTAATACTAGATTATTTCTTTCTACCAGATGGTGGTGATCTGGAATTTAGGGCAGATTAGGTTGGATTTAATATGACCAGACAATATAAAACAACAACAAAAAAGTTCCCTTAAAAATGAAGGCAGCTTCGTTAGTAAAACAGAGTGTTATTTGTTCGCAGTTTTTATTTATGAATGTTTCAGACCACCAAATAATGTAGATATGTAAAAAAAAATAAGACATCGGAAAATGTTGTTTTAATATATATTTTTTAGAAAAATAAAAACATGGCCCTGTTTAAAAAGTATTTCAATCGATAAAAATATGTAGCTGAGTTCATTTCCACAGATATTCAAGGATTACCTGATTAACTAAAGACATATTGAGTCTGTAATGAAATCCACAATAACAACTGGGGAAAGACGGCCGAGTAGGCGTCAACCTCACAATTCTGGGATTGCGAGTTCGATCCCAGGTCGGTCGTCACTGTGTGGAGTTGACATCCTCTCCCGGGCTGGCGTGGCTTTTTTCTAGGTACTCTGGTTTCCTTCCACATTTCAACAACATGCAGGAGAGGGTGATTGAACACGCTAAATTGCCACTTGGTATGGATGTGAGCATGAACGGTTGTTCGTCTCCTTGTGCCCAGCAATTGGCTGGCCACTGATTCAGGGTGTCCCCCTCCCTTGTGAGGATGTGTTTCAGAAAATGAACAAAGGAATGAACTTGGAAAAATAATTTCATAATTTTTAGTCTGAAAAATAACGTTTTTAAAGCTACAGGACTCCAAGGGCATTTGACAACCTTATCCGCAAATGCAGAAAACATGCAATGCACAGTGGGAACCTGTCAGCTACAAAAGTTTCTCAGGACTTCACAAAGGAAGCCGGCAGGGGATTCACTGCGGCTTTCCATTGCTTCTTTAAAGCTGTACCACTTATTAAGGGTTGTGGGGCTGCTGGAGCCTATCCCAGCTAACTGTGGGCAATAGGTGATTGACAACATGAATAGTTTACCAGCAAACAAAAGAAATGAAAAAAAAATCCACTTTTCACTAGATAATATAGAAGCAGAATTGATGGACATGATTTAAAGAGGTCACACCTGAAGTCTAAAGTAGAAAATTTCAAAACACACTAAGATCTCAATTTCTAAATAACTTTGAAACCTTGAAAAAGCATTTCAGGCTTAAAAACTCTAATGGTAAGTCACGTTTATATTTATTGCCATAATTCACAAAATGAGTCTTCACCTATGACATTCAAATATTGTTGAATTAATACCAATCTGGGCCAAATTGAGACGTGTGAATGACACTTAGGGAGTTTTAGAAAATCCTTGTTTTGAGTTGTTGCTGTTGAGAGTCATTTTGGGGGGCAATGGCATACTTTTTCACACAGGGTTCAGGTAGCTTGGAACTTTATATTTTTAATTAATAATCACAATATCAAAAATTGCCGTTTTAGGTAAATGTAGAAAAGCTTAATGTACATGGAGCATATTTCTACTCCATTACTTTGAATTGGTAGGCATTGTATTTTTTTCTATTTGTTAGATTATCTTCAATAGGAGGAGACGAAGTATGAAAATAAGAATCGGAAAATTGTTTAAATACCTTTTTGAATTGTATTTCACCGCACTTCATTGAATATGCAGCTGCTGAGGATGTGTAATAAACAATCCACACAATTGTCATCTGCACGCACCTCATTCTTTTGTATCCCACCCTCATTTTTCTGGTCTATTGTTGTCCCATCTAGCATGAAAAGTCTTATTGTGTTCATGAGCATGAGTCATTCACTACCATCAAGACATTTCAGTTGTTCTGTTTTTCTTTTTCTATTTCTGGATGCCTGTTCCTTCTAAAATCACAATTACTAAAATCTAGCAAGTCACCTGTTGAAAATGGACTCTTAGATGTTTTAGGACGTTAACAATTACAATATAATTAGGTCTTTTTGCAATAATGTGTGTCTTGCTTTGCCTCTTTTTTTCCACATCTGTGTGTACATTACCCTTGAGTCCGTCCACTTCAGTGGTCAGACGAGCAATGTTCCCTCTAAACTGCGCGCGTGCGCAATTGCGCACTACTCTCGTCTTCTCTGCGCAGCAGCAATCATATGGCGCGCAGTAAATAAAATCCAAACATTTTTGTTTTTTACCACTTTCCCCATGATGGCGCCGTTTAAGCGGCAGCCAGTGGCAGTAGCTCTGTCCACTCTTATGTTTTTCGTGTTTTACAGCATGTTTTACATGAAAAATTAGAGGGAACATTGACATGCACCTGCTTGTGGCAGGTGTGATACTGGTGTGCCCATAGCGAGCAATGATGATGTCGTGACCGGATGATTCGCCTAAAGACGTTTCGCCGACGGACGTTTGACAGACGGACAGGTCGCCGAATGAACGTTTGTTCAAACAGCGTTTAATGATTAAATACAAATACTAGTATTTGTTAGTTTAATGATTAAATACAAATACTAGTATATTTGTATTTAATCATTAAACGCTGTTTTTGGCTGGATTTGACCGAATTTGAGAGCATTTTGAGCTGTTTGGCAAATAGACGTACATAGACGTTTTTTTGCCTCCATCGCGACATTTTACCGATGAATTCACTTCCCTGGGCTCGGTTCTAATGTCCAAAGAGCTCCAGTATTTGTATTTAATCATTAAATGCTGGTTTAAAATGGATTTGACCCAATTGCTGTCATTTTACGGCTCGGTTCTGCTACATCTGCGCGCCCAAGAGTGCTTATTCCCGGGCTGCCATGCCCGCCCAAGAGTGTTTATTCCCAGGCTGCCATTGATGGTAGACTAATAAATTGAGAGTGATGAGCGGCAAAGGGAAATGCATCATTTATTTTTACTATAATTTGGACAACGCCGGCGGCAGTCCGGATTAAAAATCCTAACGGGCCGTATATGGCCCGCGGGCCGAGGTTGAAAAACTTGTACACACACGATCCGGGGGCGGGGCGAGCGCGCGAATCCCGTTTCGGCGAAACCTCCGTTCGGCGGAACGTCCATTCGGCGACCTGCCCGTCTGTCAAACGTCCGTCGGCGAAACGTCTTTAGACGAATCATCCGAGTACCGATGATGTCGCTCACACTGGTACTCAGTGCGCTCAGGGAGGTTGTCTTTCTGCCCAGACCAACGAAAAATTAGAGGGAACACTGCAGATGAGTTTAATTTATTTCTAGTTGTATATTGCCAGTCCTTTGCAATGAGTAGAAATTTCTAAAAAGAGGAGTATAGGTCAATAACGGCTGAAATTAAGAAAAAAAGTGACAAATCAAAATGACCTTTAAAGGCTACTGTAAGTGTCATATGCAAAGATAGTGCAATCTTGTTTGGTCTTTATCCCATTATAGGATATATTTGCAAAATAAGAAGCCAATTTTAAAAGGATGTTGTCAATGTTGTTTTCTTATATCAGCTCAGTATTGTGAGATATCATTACTCTACTCACACCTGCTTTTTACTCTTTATAACTACGCTGTCCTAGAAATGAGCAATTCCAATTCAGTTTTTCATCTTTGCGCTCTCATCTTTAGTGAGCCAGTTACCAAGAACTGCTGTCATTGTAAGTGCAGCTTTTACAAACTGATTCAGATAGCAGATGTGTGAATATGACAAAATCTACTAGAATGAATCCCTGTGTTTTATGTAAATTTCCTGTCCTGTCAGCCAACAGATGAAAACGGTGTCTGTCTCTTCAAATGCATTTACAGCATTGAGTAACTGAAGGAGTGATGCTTGTCTCATTTACCTCATCACTCGAGAGCCTCTCTAAAACTATGCCATCAATCGTCACACTTTAGGCTTTTTAAACACACCTAAAAAGCGTATTATAATTCAAAATTCCATTACCTCAACCAACTGTGGACATTGTCGACAATACTCTGATGCGCATAATTGATACATGTTTTTTGCCGAGTGGTTAATGTTCACTGTTGACACATAGAGAGTCTGACATATATTATTAATCTCCACATGGACTAGGCATGTCATATTTATTGGGTTAGTGCTGTTTGCCATGATGTCGGGTATGTCAGAATACACATAAGTGATAATTCCCTCAAGCGGGAGCTGCACTGCAGCATTCGAGAGTAAACGAGGAATGCATAAACGACTCCGAAGTTCCCCATAGAAGCGTGCCAGCACTTCACAGCATGACAGAGCTGAGTCCTTGTGGACTTTTGGGCTTTCTGGAAGTGAGACTGGGTCACAGGCATATTTTATGCTCTTGACATCAAATTGAGCACTCATTTAGTGTTCCACTGGGACACTACATAAAAGCGCCAGCCAAGTGTAATTACATATTTGAAAAAGAAAGCCTTTCCGTGGTCCACATTAGACGAGAAAGAGGGCAAATAAATTAAAAAAAAAACCTGTACCCAAATATATAGGGAAGAAAGTGGGGGCAGAGTAGGTATGTGGAGGCTCTTTTATGACATTTGTATGCACTTTCTACTTGAACGTGAGTCTCCCATTTTATTTCTTTTAGGGAAGCCAAGGCAAATGCCTGATGTCAATGGCAGTCAAAATCAAACTGTATTTAGGCTTATAATAAACTGTTCATAATGTGAGTCACCTTCACAATTCATTTTCAGAACACATCCAACTGTGCTTTCTCAGTGACTCTATTCAACGTGGAAATCCAGTTTTGGTAAATTATTTGCTTTAATACTATCTTTCTGCCCACTCCCCGTACTTCCCAAATAAAGCAAGAAACATTTTGAAGAGGAAAAATCCAAAACACATTAGCACATAAGTTATGGTGGAATCATTTAGTTAGTGGTACAAGTTCAGGAAAAAATGAAGAAGAATCCCACTTGGGAGTCATTTAATAGAGATGACAGATGTTATTCTTTGGTATCATGTCATCAACACTATCACCGAATACATTTTCTTCATCTGAAATAGAACATGTTCTCAGTAAAGCAGTTTCCCCAGTGTTGTGTGCCCAATTGTGCTTATTTTTGCTTGGACACTAAATTGCCCAACGGTTTTCTTCATTAAAGCACAACACAGTAAACATCAAACTATTGTGAGGCACATTTTGTAAGCTGAGGAGGACTGGAAGTGACTGATAATGTCTTACTGTCATTGAAGGCAAATAGACGTTCAATTCATTTGAATTTGCTGCCAGCTGTCCTCCGTTAAAATTGATTGGGCATATGTCACAGTCAGTGGCAGGCAATTTTCCCTGGAAACCATGTACCCAGGCGGGGAACACCCTGGATCGATGGCCACCCAATCGCAGGGGCACAACGAGACGAAAAACCATTCACTTAAGAATGGATGTGTTATACATGTTCGTTTTCATTCGTTCATTTTCTGAACCACTTTATCCTCACTAGGGTTATAGGGGTGCTGGAGCCTATCCCAGCTGACTTTGGGCCAGAGGCGAGGGACACCCTGAATTGGTGGCCAAGCCAGTCGCAGGGCACAAGGAGACAAACAACCATTTACACTCACACTCACACTAGGGGCAATTTAAAATGCTCAATCAGCCAACCATGCTTGTGTATGTGGGATGAAACAGAGTACCTGGAGGAAACCCACACAAGCCCGGGGACAAAATGCTGACTCCCCGTAGTAAGGGATCGAACCCTCGACCCCAGAACTGTGAAGCTGACTTGCTGACTACTTGACCGCTGGGCCTTTTGCTAGTAACTAGTAACTCTTTTCCACTGGATCGCCTGCAACGTTTCAAAGAAATCTAAATTTATGATTAAAAAAATATCTACAAAAGCACTCCTTTTCAGCACACCCTTTATAGTACATAATTACATAGACTCCAATGCACAGAGATGATGAGCAATACAGGAAACTTGAAATAAAAAATGTGTTGTATTGACAGGTTCCGATCATTAAATGTGTTAAACTTGTTAAGACAGATTTCACACTACCATTAGTTGTTAATATGTGATAATTGGAAAGATTAACAGGGAAGGGTTTCATTAACTCTCACTGTATTTTTTTAAGGTTGGCTTTTATAAGGTCTAATAAATATTCATTTTCTCGAATTCTTTCAGCCAACTCTATATGCATGAGATGAATACATGCATTCCCAATCAGAACAGCAAAAGGGCAATCTCTATTGCAAGACAAAGCACCGACTATGATAATGAAGGTTTTATTCACGATGTCACCTCTTTTTGTTACCATTTGAAACTCTTAATGGACAGGCGAGAGAAAAGGTTTCTGTTTTGCATCCTGGTAAACACGAGTGAAATTAAACAAAGGTTCAGCATGGCATGAAAATCCACACGGAGCTAAATTGTATAAAAATACGTTGAATCTGAGAGGTTGTCCTCTGTTATCACCTCATGTTATGGAGCAGTGTTCAAAAATAAAATACAGGACATAGATGATTCTAATTATTACTTCAGAGAGATGGACATTGCACTAATTGAATTAAACACAGCACACTTATACATGATTGCAAGTGTAAACTGTTTGGAAATTAGTCATAGCAATTTAGCTTGGCTGTGCTCCAGCAACGTGGCCGCAGCATCTGGAGTTGCTGATATCTGCCGTCTCAGGCTTGTCATGCAGCTCTGAATCTAGAAGTGCTGCACATTCATTAAATCATGCTGCAAAACACAATGGTCAAGAAGGAGTTCAGCTATTATATATTTTTTCTTCTACATAAACTGGATTTTACTGTCCATTGTGTTATTTCAGACCGTTTGAGTACGTTGGCCATATTCTGACTGTGTAAACATAAGATTAAGATTTTTCCATGTTTTTGTTCGCGGACAACAGTTTTCAAACTTTTTCTCAACCTTAAAAAATATCTGGCCTGCTATATAATCCGAAACACATTTCCATTAAAACCTATTATGAGGCACTGTAACTGTAATTTTCCTTGAGTGAATAAAATGTGTTGCTCACATACACGTGAAATTACTGACTTTATGTTTATCTACCGTACGATTAACCAACTTATTAACTATTGCAGGCTTCGATTACCTTCAAACATAGTATAATGGATCATTACCAAGTAATTTATTCTCTCCAAGTCATGGTTTTCACACATCAGACTTCTTGTAGTGTGCAACTCGCTCATGACTTCGTGCCCATTTACTTAAGGAATAAAGTTGGTTTACTGTACTGTACCATATAATGTGAAGAGACAAAAGAGAAATATATAATCTTAAAGTTATGTTAAAATTAGAATTACTATAACAATAATTTGAAGACCGAGTTGTATATGGGCCGACGTGTGGTTAGCGTGTTGGCCCCATAGTTCTGAGATCAAGAGTTTGATCTCGGCTCTTGACCTTCCTTTGGGGAGTTGGCATGTTCTCCCCGGGCTTGCATGGATTTTCTCCAGCTACTCAGGTTTTCTCCGCATCACAAAAACATGCATGGTAGGCTGGTTGAACACTCTGAATTGCCACTAGGTATGTTGTGAGCAGGGTTTATTTTTCTTACTGAAACTAGTAGTTTCTATTAGTGTTGTTGTCAGTTTGGATGTTGGCAAATATAATTGTGGAAAAGTATGCTTCACTAGTTGTAAATCGTGCTGTTATCCTTTTGTTCCCTCTTTTCTTATTATAATTAGTTTTAAAATATGCCACAAGGAAGTCAGTCGATAAGAGGGTTACCTGAATTTTGTGGCTCACTGATCAGAGTGTATTTAGCAAGGCAAACAAAGCATAATTTTGTACATGTTTATAGATAGCAATGCATGGTTAGAATTAGCCATTTGACGGTCTAATTTTTGTTGACTTTGCACTGTTTGTGGAGTTAGTCATCATCCACTGTTGATGACTAATCTACTTGGTAAATGGCAGCTTAAGATAATCAGCTTCACCATATTTTTGAGCTCTTCCTTTAACACATGATCTCTGAACATCAAATAAACACTGTAATAGTCAATACTTTACAGTGTTACTTGTGATGATTTGAACTTAAAAAAAGATAAATACATAAAACAACTCTGATCTTAGATGGCTGCTGGAGAAATGATAACAGTATGTGTCTGCATCATAGGATGGAATGTTGTCAGAGTATGGGAATGTTACAGGATTTATGGGGAAGAGGACGAGAACACAAAATTGCTAGAAGGCAGCATATATACATAATGTAATTGTAATCTTTGAAATTTGTCAATCTTCACAAGCCTTCAAGACCATGAAAAGTGGTTCTCTGTTGTAGTTTTGATTTTATATGTATGTAATATGAAAAAATACATATTTTGGGTAATGCTAAATGCTTTAGAACTGTTTAGAGCACACGAGTAGGAACTTGGTATTCTGCCAACCTTTAAAAGGCCACAAAAGAGCAGCAGACTGCCTCAAACAGGAGCCATGCTTTAATTGGAGGTAGCATGCTGGGCAGCAACATTCATCAAACAAAGATCAAGAGATGTGGAAGTAACAGAAGCATCCTTGAGATGGGTATAGTCTAATAAACTCACCGGGCCTCTCATAGTACATTTTATGAAAATGCTTTCATTCTTGGGAACAGACGTTGTGTCTTATGAAAACTAAATGGATGGGAAGTTCATCCTGTGCCTAGTTAGTCATTGATAAAATCCATTGTATGTACATTCGATATAACACAAATGAAGACAAATACTGTATATCATAATGACATTTTACTTGGAGCTTGTCCTTTTGATAGAACCAAACTGGTACATCCCCACCAAAAAAACATCTTCCATTGTTTAAGTCTATGATGCTCAGTCTTCATTGGAGGATTCGACCCAAAGTGAACTTTAATCCTCAACTTTCAAATACTTGCACACTATATTCTGTAGTTGCCTTCAATGTGGGATTTCGGTGACCCTAATCCATGTTTTGCTCGGTTGCGTGGGCAAGCACTATGAAAAGAAAGCCAACGTGTTGGTGGTAAGTGGGCTAAGTTGTGTTCTGTCATTGTTGTCTGACTTCAAAGCTGCCAGCTCACCATGCTCCCCTTTGGAAACCAGACCCCAGTACCCCCTTCTTCCAAACCTGACAGCATTAGAATACCGTCAAACATTCTTTGGCTTCCTTTGAAATGGCACTAACACTGTTTGGCACTGCAATTTGTCGACTCTATAGAGTGTGTTATTGAAATAAATCTCGGGCTTGGAAAGCGGATGGGAATTAAGAATTAATCTCTATCTAATGTTGAGTCAGAAGTAACAGTTGAATATTGAGACTAAGCCTTGGCTACAAGAGTATGATTGGAGTTTGAATTGCTTAATGTCTTGTATGTACTTATGCCTTCAATTTCTCTCTGCTCACTTGTGTTTCATTATCGCTCAATATTCTCTTATATGGTGTGTCTGGATAAAAAATAAATCAAGCAAAAATGGAATCAGTCCGGAGGGATGACTTTAAATTGTCTGCAGTCGGAGAGATAAAAGACAGCCGACAAAACAGTCACAAAGGTTAAGTGTACTAAATGAGTGCTCTGATACAGTTCAGACTATTAATTTTAAGGTCCATTAGCATTAACCATAACTGCACTGCGCACTTGGTGCTATTATAATAAGGGCAGCATATGAATTGATTGAGGTGTTCTAAGTCACTGTTCTCACAAAACAGCAGTGGGAGGGTTGGATGAATAACAAATGGGTCCTCTTGACAGTGAAAATAAAACCAGTGTGGTCCATTTTATTCAAAAAATAGTTTCTCCTGTTTTGTAATTGGGTGCTAACTTGTTGCTATCTGGGTAATGTTGCAAGGCAAAGAAAAAAAGTGGTAGATGACCAAAAAATCCTATATCCCATGAAGCCCTCCTGCAGAGAGATACAGTTCTCGCTTTCTATCTATGATTCTTATCTCACCCTCTCCCCAAAAGCTATTGTCTCCCCTTAAGTCAATGTGCATCGAAACTTAGAGTAATGATTATGTCTCTATGTGAGGGGATGATATCATTTTTGTGTTAACATTTTTAGAATTTGGAATAAGGCCAAACCCAACCTCAAGGCATGTGGCTTAAAGTTGGGAAAAACAAAACAAATAAAAAACACTTGCCGGCAAACCGATTTGAGGTGTCCCCAACCTGTTGCCCATGGTTGGCCGGGATACTGTCCTGCCTGCTACTGCCTACTGTCAGAAAGAGCATTTACTTTTCTAACTGATCATCTAACAATCTCCTCTTGTATTTTTCTTTATACAGTTGAATTCGATGACTGTGCCGGAAATGAAGACGTGGCCTTCAAGGTGTCTGTTAGCAGTTTCCATGTTGATGAAAACCTTAATTTAGTACCCGTGAAAGATGTGACATACAGCGGGCCAAGCTTGTTCATTCATGGGCTCAGCGCTCACGCAGATGACATGGCACAGGTAGACATGACTGGACTGCCGCTTGAATCGACACGTGCTCTCAAGGTAAGACCAAACAAGATGCAACCATTTCTTCGGGGGAGTAAATGTAAATGTCCATTCCTCATGTAATAGGTACTCAGATTTTCATCTAAAGAGAATGCAATGCTTTAATGTAACTTGAAAAGCAAATTATTAGAATGTAGGATTCACCATATGTAAGCAGAGAAAATCTGAACCAAAGGTGATAATATTTTTAGCAGTTACATCTTTGAATGTAACCAATCAAATTTGACTTTAATATTAGACAATGTGCCAGTCTCAAAGGCCAATTTATTTGAAATATGACAGCTTGACCTTTAAAGAAGGTGAAATGTGTTGTAATTGTAACCTTTTAATACATTGTCACCTAAACATGATATACGCACTATTAAGTAGTGTAGAAAGTATCCCCAGAAGTCTGTAAATGTTAAAGCTTCAAAGGAGACATCGCTGTCGGTGTTTCTATGCGACAATGTTCTTAATGTGTATCGAGTCCTTCGTGTGCAAGCGCTAATTGCAGTTGTCGTCTTATAGTTTATGTATTGCCATCCATCTACATGGAATCATAACTTTTGTCTTGCTAATTTATCTGTTTGATTAGTGTTTGACTGACACGTCAAAAAAGTAATGTCAAATGTGAATCAGGCAGAGTTGGGAGAGAGACGAACACAATTGTTAACATACAGTCTCCAATAATCTCTCCTATGGAGTAAAACTGTTCTCCTGAGGTTTACATTATTTCCCCATTAGTTAATGTGCTCAAACTCTATTACCTTTGGGTCTCATATTATCATGTTCTGTTTCCAATCCCCACCCCAGCAAACGCCTCTACAATATCTCAACTGAACCCTTTAACAAGTGTTCTTTTTAAACCTTGATAACTTACAGATGACATAGTTTACTGGGTCGACGATAATTTGTGTGGTTTGCCACACCTCTGGAATGGCTCCACTGTGAATGCATAGTTGAGAGGTTGTCAAAATTGAGGTCATTTTTCAGTCATTGTCAGTTGAGTCAATTGGAGAGATTCATCAGTAATTCTGTTTTGACATCAGAATTGCTATCAATGGCCTAAAAAATATTATCTTTGGATTTCTTTATTGTTTCGTAATAGCCAAATAGAAATATCCTATGGCAATATTTCTAACACAAGAAACAATTTTACTGAGGATAGGTGGAGAATTTTTTTTAATGAGGTATTGGCTTGTTTTCAGACATACCCATAGGCGAAAGGGAGGCTGTAAAAAGATTGTCCCCTATATATTCAAGTCTGAATTCAAAGAGATCATTTGTCAAATTGGGGATAAATCTATTTGAATTTGACAAATGCACAATCCCAAAATGGACTGAGTGCATTGTTTCCCCTGTGGGAATAAGGCAAGAATCATTCAAATTAAACAAGTGATAAGAGGTGAAATAATCTAAATCCATAAACACATTTATTCATCTTTTCCTATGTCTCCTTCTTTTATTTTGCAAATGCAAGGAATTTAAACCTCCATACTGCAGTGGCAAATAGATTTTCCTCTTACCCAGCTTTGAATGTTGACTGAGGCCGTCTGGGTATGACAGAAATGCATCTTTCATACGCCGCACAACACCACACATTATAATCTTTTTTGGTCACCATTTCACTCAGTAATTCTATTTACATATTATCCCATTGTCTGTCTTTATTTTGAGATTAATTCGTCCTTATTCACAACATTTGGTTGGAAGGCTTGGCATTTTACAGGCTTTTGAACATTACAGTGTTGGATTCATTGCCAGCGTGGAAAGCAGAATGCTGAAAGTCAGTAGCAAATGAAACCCAAGACCAAATGTATTATTTTGAAAAAGTTAGGAGGTCAAGCACTAGACATTCTTTTGATTAGTATTGAATCAAATGTATTAATAAAGAAAAAATAAACAAATGCCTCCTTTGCAAATTTAGTTTTTAACTTTCTGGCAGTCTATCTTGATTCAGTGCATGAACAGACATTAAGGCCCAGCAATTATTCATTCATTCATTTTCAACACCACTTATACTGTGGACGAAAAGTGCACTACTACAGACTAGACTGGTCATCAGTCAGTAGAAGGGCACACATAGAGACAGACAACCAGTGATACTCCCAATCATACCACCACTGAGTGGCAATTGATCCCACGCTGCCCGCACTAAAGTCAGGCGAGTGAACAACTACACCATCGGTAGGCCTGGTCCAGCATTTAATTGAATGCAATATAAAAACTGCATTGTCACATAGACTAGTGTGTTAAAGATCAGATGCTCTCTTCAATTTGAATACACATTAGCCCACATTAGTACTAATTTAAGATTATCGTAGCTAACAGCGGACTGATATTGGAATCATTTTCATTTCAGTTCTTGTTTTATTACTTGTAATCCCTGAAAAAAAGTCACATGGACTTTACCCATTCATTCATTTCCGGTTCCACTTGTCCTTACAACAATGGACAATGGTCGGGGGGAGACCCTTCGTTGGTTGCAGGCCAACACTTTGACTTAGTACTCAGCAAATGAAATGTTTCAGTAAGACAGTTTTACTTTTACTTGGTGGAAGGTCCAATATGTTCTCCACTATTATTAACTGCACAACCTTGTCAGTGGCTGGGGTTGGCCTTGATGTTATCCATTTCTCAGCAGGACTCCGGCACATTGTCAGAAATGAGTGATGACACTTCTCAATATACCATTGAAAGTAAAAACCGCAGAACAGACAAGGACATGACTTTGCTACCATTCCGGACTCAGATAAAAATGGCTCTTCTTTTCCCATGGCTGCCTGTACACATACACTATACTCATACATATTCACACAGTGACACACGCTTTTGCATGCACGAATAACACAAATTATCCGAATTATTTTTCATTTAGGAAAATAAAGGAATGAAAGAACTTGTTTTTTTACATTTTTTTCTAGTGAGTTCAGTTTATTAAATGGGGGATGTCACATATTTTTCAGACACAAAGTGTCATTCTAAAGCACATTCAAGTAACCTTGAACTCAAATTTGCCTTGAGTTTATTTGTGAAAGGGACAGTATAAAAACAAACGAACAAAAAATGCTTTCGCAGGAAAATGCTGGCAGGTGTGGTTAGTAGATAATACCGATAAAAATAATAAAAATAATAGTAAAGCGGCACAATACTACATTCTTTTACTCATGAAATATGTACATTGATTTACACTCGGTAAAATCGCGTCTGAAATCCCTATAGAGAAAACTGTCAAGTCTGACAAAAACGTGTTCATTTTGCATAGGTCAATGCAACACAAATGGTCAAAAACATATTGTAAATGCCTTAGAAGAAATGGTGCTATATCCATCTTGTCTTTGAATAATCTCAGCTGTTTGAGATCCCTCCATTCTACTTTGACTAGTGCCTAATGCCAAGGTGTTTGTTTAAAAAAACTTTTTTCTCATTTTCACAATTACTAATTAGTTCAGAGTCCAGAGTGTCAGACAGTGACCTTAACATGTAGCCACTAAAACATGGGGTCTCTTGATCTCATTGATACTTGCTGCATGTCACAGCTGAGACCTCTGCTTCACGACTTTGACGCACTCATCCCTGGCCGCCAGACTTAGGTCGGAGTTCTTACAGCCTGTGCTTAAAGGGCTATCATCTCACTCAGTTTAACAGTCTCATGTCCAGTTTAATATTTTTCTTTTTGACATTTTGAAGGTCATACTTCAACGAGTTTAATAAGAGTGGCCATTTCATAGATCACTTGTATATCTGGACTGGTTCTGCTCTGGCTGTGTTCGTGATTACTATTTCATTTTGTTTATCTGACCTTTGGAAGGGTTCGGAAGCGTGAGGTAAAGCAAATGGTGGCACGAATGCTGGCCGGTTTTGAGCCTCACCATTACCCTCTATGACGGAGATGCTTTAAACAAATGACCTACTTCTTCCCTCTTGCCTGCTCGTTTTCAATTTGCTGTGGCAAACGTAGCCACCTGATGGTGTAGGTAAAATATGGAAACCACTGTTGAGAAAGCTGAGTCCCGAACGCACCAACTGAAACTACCTCTAATGCCCTTTTAATTGTATTTTTTCTTAGATTTTTTTTCTTTTCATTAGACTCCTCTGCATTTATACTCCCATTGATTTCTGTGCGGTGAATACAATGTTGTACTGTATATAGGGTTTCAAATATATAAGGCAAAAGGTGGTAGATGCATAGAAATGACAGAAATGCTGCTTGCATCACTTCATCAAATATCTTCTTTTAGCATTGAAAAATGTAGTCAAACTTAGGTTTCTTCTTTTAACAATACAAGGAGAGAAAAAGAGGCATGTTTTTAGGACACACTCTAAAATCTCTCAGCCTGCCCACTTATCAGTCATTTTCTATACATACAGTGTTTCAAAATCCTGATGGATTCCTCTAAATGCCAATGAAACAGCACTAGGCAATGTGTGCACCCAATAAACCACCACACATCCCATCTAAGCAAACTCTGAGGTCAAAGCAACCTTTTGAGGTAGATAACTAATATAACACGTTTTGCAGGGGTGTATGTGAAGTGAACATGTTTTGTTTGACACGAAGAAAAGCAGGGATTGTTGTTTTAGGGAAAGGATGTTCCACTCACATCCCATGTTCACTAAAGACCTGAGTAATGTCCAGGCTAGATTTGTCACTTACAATCATTCCACCAAAAGTGAGCGATTGCTTGAGAGCCCAGCCATCCCTGAGCAGTCACATTTGCTCACTTTCACTTCAATGGTGACAATTTATTTTTTTAATCCAAGTCAGCAGGAGTGGATGAGCAGGAAACTCTCATCTTTTGCCCCATTCAAATGCATTAAGGCTACATGTGTCACTGTTAATGCATCCACTCTAACTAAAATCGTGCATCTCAATTCCTTTTTTCAAGGTCGTTGATCCAGTTCAACATGCGAACTTTTCCCTGTCGAGACTCAACTGAAGAAATGAATTGAGTTGTAAGGAGATGCTTACACCAGCTTCCTTTTCTAAGTATTGTTTTTTATGGCGTCATTTAAAAAGGTCATCCTTTGATATATTTTTTTGCCGATGTGGTTAATGAACTGGCTGGCGTGGCATGACCAAGAAAACTCTAATAATAAGTCATAATGACACATTACCTTAACACATTTACTCAATTCTCATCTCGTCTCATGTTCTGAACCGCTTTATCCTCATTAGGGTCGCGGGGGTGCTGGAGCCTATCCCAGCTGACTCCGGGCCAGAGGACAACCGTGCACCCTCACACCCATTCCTAGGGGGAATTTAGAGTGTCCAATCAGCCTACCATGCATGTTTTTGGAATGTGGGAGGAAACCAAAGTCCCCAGAGAAAACCCACACAGGCCCGGGGAGAACATGCAAACTCCACACAGATGGACATGGCCTGGCTTTGAACCCAGGACCCCAGAGTTGTGAGGCCGACGCACATTCTTTCAAATGTTCTTAGCCCAGAACTACTTGGTATGTAAGGCGAGCAAACCTGAATATGATTTGGTGGCTTAACATTTTTCTGCAGGTCTAAATTGTATCACTTTTGTTTGTACAACAAAAGAGGTGATTCTTTTTGTTTTTCATTCACATCCAAGTCATAGTGTGTTTCCATACATGTGGGAAGCATCTCATTGTTCAGCAGGAGGTTGGAAGATGAAATTAGTGGATGCAATCATCTATTGGAGAGCTCCAGTCTGTCAATGGCTCCCTCGGCTTGAGCACTTTATCAAAAGCATCTGCAGTAATTGTTACTGAGCCATCACTATCTTGTTGTGTATGCCAATGTATACTCTTTTGTTTTTGGAGTCTAACATCAAAGGGAAGATTGTTTGTGCTGGAACACGACATTGGATTGGATTGGATTGGATAACTTTATTCATCCCGTATTCGGGAAATTTCGTTGTTCCAGTGGCAAGAGGGTGAGGATGCAGGAATAGGAAAGGCATTTTAGACATAAATAGATAGGTAATAAGTAGGTCAAGAAATAAATACATGAATAAATATATAATTAAGTAAGCGTGTTGCTTAGGACATATATACATACATACATACACATAAATGTACATGCATGCATACGGTAGGTCTTAACACACAGCCATTTTTTTGTTAAAGAGCCTGACAGCTGATGGGAGGAAGGATCTGCGGAAGCGCTCCTTCCTGCAATGAGGGTGCCGCAGTCTATTGCTAAAGGAGCTTCGGAGGGACTCCGTTGTCCATTGTCGGCGCTTTTGCTTTTAAACTACAAATATTGTTCAGGGTTCAAAGATCTTACTCACTTTTGGACATTCCAGTAATAATAATAAAACTTTACTTAATGTGTGCAAGTAATCCAACATTGTATCAGTTGGTACTTTGGTATTACTGTTTGCATACCAATTATACAATAAAAGCAAACTTTAATATTTCCTCACAACACTTGACACTTTTTTTTTCTTCTATCCAAATTCTTGTAAGTCTTTGATTCAAACAAATCTTACTTTCTTTGTTTTTTATTTTTTCTGAAGTCAATGTTTGGGTTCGTTAATTCTCACAATTTAAATGTTATCAAATGTTTTTAGTTTTTGAAGATGATTAAACTTAAACTTTGTGATTAAACTTAAATCATTATTTTAACACATTCAATAACCTCTTTGAGGTTGGAGGCAATTTCCTGTCTTTCTTTTTTTCTAAATTAATTTGCAACAGTTTAATATTCTATACTATCCATCTTCTATTTTTTAGATGCCGGGTCTCTCACGTAGATTGAAAAGATCCCTGCTGGTTCCTCCAATGATTGTCACTGAGAACCAGAGAGCCCCATTCCCAAGGATCATTGGCAGGGTAAGAAAAACATCACACCTCCTATTAAATTGCAATACACCTCATTCATTCTTTTTTTTTAAATACTTATTTTTAGCTTTGTTTATCCGTTTAGGTAGAAAGTCCTGACAGGCATTTTACATATGTTACATATAAACAACACTTGAATCCCAACCTATGCAGAAAATGTATTCTACAGACATGCAAGCCAAGCACAGATGTTGGTGCAACTCAAGTGTTTTTCTTGCCTCACCATTTTTGGAGGTTCAATGTCTTGTTCAACTTAACTCTTGTTGTATATGTCTCTATGTAGTATATGTATGTATTATATATATATATATATATATATATATATATATATACACATGAATATATATATATATATACACATGAATATACATATACTACACATACATATACCATATATGAATATACATATACTACATATACATATATTACATATACATATACTACATATACATATACTACATATACATATACTACATATACATACACTACTACATATACTACATATGAATATACATATACTACATATACATATACTACATATACATATATTACATATACATATATTACATATACTACATATACATACACTACTACATATACTACACATACATATACTACATATGCAACTGCATATACTACATATGAATATACATGTACTACATATGCATATACATATACTACATATGCATATACATATACTACATATGAATATACATATACTACATATGCATATACATATACTACATATGCATATACATATACTACATATGCATATACATATACTACATATGAATATACATATACTACATATGCATATACTACATATGCATATACATATATTACATATGCATATACATATACTACATATGCATATACTACACACATACTACATATGAATATACATATACTACACATACATATACTACATATGCATATACATATATACTACATATGCATATACTACACACATATACTACACACATATACTACATAAGCATATACATATATTACATATGCATATACTACACACATATGCATATACTACACACATATACTACATAAGCATATACATATATTACATATGCATATACATATACTACATATGCATATACATATACTACATATGCATATACTACACACATATACTACATAAGCATATACATATATTACATATGCATATACATATGCGACATATGCATATACATATACTACATATGCATATACATATACGACATATGCATATACATATACTACATATGCATATACATATACTACATATATACATATACTACATATGCATATACATATACTACATATACATATAGTACATATACATATATAGTTACATTTTATGAGTTAGCTGGATAGGCTCCCAAGTAACCCTTGAGAGGATAAGCCGTTTTGTAAAATGAATGAATGAATTTACTGCAACTGTAGTTACTTTACCCGCCCCAAGTTATTTTAATTTGAATTTGAAATTTTGAATTTGGATTTTTCTCCCTTAGATTGAAACATAGTTGTGAATCACAAAGCATAGCATTTGGAACATTATTTCCTTCATTATAGCTAAGACATCGACCAATTGTGTGTTACTGTCTGTCAAGGTCTTCCTCAAACAAAAGAACTAATTTCCTTTCAGAGGTTGGAGAGCAAAGCATTCTTTTCAATTTTTAGACCTTGCATAGACTTTTCATTTGTGTATGCTGTTGATAAAATCTATAGCCCATTACTGTCTCCAGCTTGTTTGTTTCAGATAAGGTGGAACACTGAGGATTCTCCCAGTGCTCTGACATGAAAGCTATCACTTACTCAGCTATATTTATGATAATGACACCACAGAAAGAGAGCAATATCACCAGAGCCTTGCACCTCAATCATTGAACCCCCTGTTTCAGTGTGGCGTTAACAAGCTGAAACCCACCGGATTGAAAGGTGGTCACTTTGAGTTCGACTCAGTAATTCAAAGGTTGTGCAAAAGAATCATCGGAGTCAGCAGTTAAGTTTAGGCTATTCTTTTGTGTATACCCAACCGCGGTATCCATTTAAGTTCCAGCTAATGACTCCGTCATGAAAAAATAATGTGAATGCCCCAAATCACATTTTCTTGTCCCTCTTCACTCATTTTTTTTCCTCCTATGTTTCTTATTTTCTTATATAGTACTGTCATCCTATTTTTTTTCCTGGCAGGACAGGCAAATGTGTGTGTGTTTTTTTTTTTTATCAAGTTGAAATCATATTTCTCTGACATGGTGAACTGATTTTCCACACGAATAGCTTCCATCTTCTTATGCAACCATTCACATCTTGGAGGCAGACATTCATTTTTCATGGTTTTTCCATCTTGCCTTAACTTAGCAATAAGGAGCAGATGAGATGGGTGGGTGACTGTCATGGGATATGTAGGATTTGCTCTGTATTTCCAGCTGGGAGTCTTGTGGGTGAGTGGGTGGGGGCAAAAGGGCCTGCGAATAGTGTTCTGACAGCAGGTCCCAAGAGAAGAGTAGGAATCGTGTTATTTGTGCTTCCTCCTGCTAGTGTTGGGAATATTTTGATTATTACTTGATTGTTTAGGACACATGAATAAAATAACTGATTGTGTCATTTTTATTTTTTTTTTAGAAATTGGATGGGGGAAAAATGCTGAAATGTCTGTGTCATTTAAAAAACCTGACCACAGCTTTCAACATTTTCTTTTTTTCCTTTCAGTCAAAGAGTAAGAAATCGTTTTCCTTGCCTAAACGAGGCCTACCCCATGCCTTGCAAATCAAAAACAAAAATCAGATTTAAAATACCAATGTACAATGTCAAGCTTCGGTCTTATCTCATAAATCATCTTGCAGCTTTTGATGTGACATCCCTATAAATAGTGTCTATTTTAGAGTTTAAGGGTTTTTGAAAACTGGTTTGTTTTTTGTTTCTCCGTGCCTGTCTTTTCTTTACTCTTTCTCCATAAACAGAAATGTTTTCTTGGTTTTATTTGCTCTTACCAAATGTACTTATTTTTTTTAGCATGTCTGCGCATTAACAACAATCAGCCAGAATGATCAGCCTGTATCTTCCAAACACAGAGCAAGCAACTTATATTGGGAATTATTACAACCATAACACAAGCATCCTCTGGCTTCCTCATTTGTTCTCCAGTAAATTATTTGCTTAATTGTCTGTGGAAGACAAAGAGGTTATCCAATCCCACCATCCCTCATGAACATCCACCATTTATTTATTTATCTATTTATTTTTTATGCATTTGTTTATTTATTTTCATTTGTTCCTTTTGCGGCTGTTCCAAATGACAAATTCTGCCTGGAGCAAGTGGTGATAAGCAATATGATGAGCGGATCTTAAAAGCGGGGCAAAGCAATAAAGAAAAATAAAAACCTGATTTGTCAGCTGAGAACTCCAGAATAGACGCTGACCTAATGAAGGCCTCTGTTTTCTTAACTTCTTCCATTAGCAAGCCAATGCACAGAGCCATTACCATCCTCCATAGCTGTAGGCATTGACGCATACTTTCAGCCCTATCTTGTAGGAAAACTCATAAATCCTCATTTGAATATAGTATATATTTTCTTATATAACTTTATGATATTGTGTGGTTACTAGCGGTACGTGGAAGAGTAGTTGGCACGTCCGCCCTACTGTTCTGAGATCAAGGGCACAATCCTCGGTGGGTTCTGAGATTCCTGTTTGGAGGTTGCATGTTCTTACCGTGCCTCTGTGGGTTTTCCTCGGGTACTCGGGGATTCTCCCATAGAAAAAACATCCACATTATCTGTGCAACTTCGTTCCAATTCATTTTCAGACGATTCGGTTTGAAGATATTGCTTCGTGTACTTTTTAAATTTCTGGTATGTAATCGAAATTGTAGACGACACATTCTAGAAGTTTACATGATCATTGCTACCATTACTTTGTAGTTTGTAGTTTAGATCTCTGTCTTTTCTGATTAAAATTCAATATTGGTATGATAGCGCATCATGATTCTTTAGGTCGAAGAGCTTATCTGGCAACCAAATGCAAAAGACTTTAATATTTAAACCTTTATTGAAATACCAGTTGAAGTACCATTCTTGGGTACCGGGCTTACATAATGCTTCTTAAATAATATATTTAACATCAAGCACAATTGTTGTCCATCTTGAATTTACTATTCATTTGGGAGTAAGACTGTTTTTTTAGTTTTTTATTTCACAGCAGCATGAACTGTTAACCAGGACACTTTTAGTTTTTTTTAAATCTTTCAAGCCTCCCATTTGATTGCTCATTAATCATGAATCCAACACTTAAATCAACATAGGCATACACATACACCCATACATTGCACTGCTAGTGTCCCAGGGGAACTTTTTCAATCAAATATTGTCATCGATGCCTGCATATTCTTACTTACCACAAGTGCTATAAGTACACACAGTGCTCTGGTTCTCATTCTCAGTGTTCTTTCTTCCTGTCATATTAATGTAATAACACCCCACCGCTACCACCACTGCCTTTCATGTCTGCTTGGCAATTAATTTGATCTGATAGGCATGGTATGTGGTTGTAATAGCGGTGAAGGGATCTCTTTCCCTTTTGCGTCACCGCCCCACTCGCAGTGGGAGACATATTCAGTACAGACAAAGGCGCTGAATGCATGTTTAGTTGCCGCCACCTGTTCCAGTCAGGCAGGGTGTAGATGTCAAGGCTGCTATTTGTACTGTGTCTGCCATCTCTTGCTGCGCCATCATGTAATGACGCTCAACTTTCCCTGGCATCTAACTTATGCTTCCGGTGAAGTTCTCGAGCTGTCAGCTAAGTAATACGTTCACATCTCATTTGACTGAAGCATTTTTATTTCCATGCTGGTGTTTCTTTGCTGCGGGTTTGGTGCCATTCTTTTAATTTGCCTCCTTTTCACCCTGAATTCCTTAATGAGGAAGTGTCAACCTGTCATCTTGAAAATGTTTGTGTTTATTATTGGTTACTGGAATTTAATCGTCATGCTTTCCCCGGATCATAACACATAGTCTTACACAAACATTTGTCCATAAGGACAATGAGGACAACATTGCATAATGGCAGTCTCGTTATTCTGGTAGAACACACATTTCAACCAAACTGGGTGACTTTGAAAACTTAACACAGGAAGCACACGTATAGAATTCAAATTTGACCGACTTTTCGTGTATACATGATGTTTCCAGAATTCTTTTGATCATTACTTGTTAACCATTTGTATGCGCTAAATGCTAAATGTGATGCCATTTTTTTGGTCTTGCAAAATTGCAAAAGTGAAAGACCACTCACAATTTTTTATTTTAACTTGAGATTCTTTCTCTCCCTTTCTTTTTGTCTGAATGGCCTGCTTATGGATGGTTCTGGCAACTGCAGTCTCATGTGAGTACATCTATCAAAATGTATTTCTGTACACTCAGAGCTGTCATCCCGGATATACAACATCCTAAAGCTCAGATTGTCCTTTCCGGCCCGCAGGTGATTTCAACAGAGAAGTCGTGGGATCATATTTTCCGACTGACGGGCCATGGTGCAGACCAGGACCCAAAAGGTCTCTTTACTATTGACATCGACACAGGAGATGTGTCAGTCACTCGCTCACTGGACCGAGAGGTCATCGATTCATATCTGGTCAGTTGTCTTCCTTGGTACTGCATTTCGACTCAAAATTGCAAAAGTGAAAGACCCTCCCATTAAACGTACTTCAATGTGGTATTGAATATATAAATGTGTGCCTCCAAGTATTCAAACCCTTTCCTGAAGCAATACTGATGAAGGTCATTTGTAACATTAAAAATGCTTTAACATTATTAGCCCGAAACCACTGATATCCACATATATTGGGAGTAAGATATACATTTTTAGACAGGTTTCACTTGCGTCTGTCATAACTGCTAATCTCTGTCTCAAACCTTGAATAATCTTATCAGTCCAAAGTTGGCTGCAAGATGGAGTACAAGGTTAAAATGAAATGTGGGCTCGTATAAGTGCTATTACCCTGCACATCAGCAGCAAGCCTCCTGTGGTTGTACTTCACCTGCCATTTCATAAATATTTCACATTTAGCAGATGTTATCAATCATATTAGATGCGAGAGTTAAGTTGCACTGCTTGCGAATGGTTCCAAATGTGATTAAAACACTACATTCATTTGATATATTTATTTTGATGATGTCAAAATGAATCTACAATACCCGATGGTCTCAATAAATTGTTTATGGAATACAGTAAAGTACAAAACAATGGAAAGACAAGGTGGATATTATTTACATCTATAACAGATTTGATTTTAGTTACTCTTTACGAAAACTATTTTTTTCTAGATTGGAATCATTACAGCCAAATTAAAGCATATATTACCACTTGTATTTATCTGTACAATAATAACATCTGGACAGCCTGTAAGAGCTACAAAATGAAAGAACTTCTTAATTTTCTATATCAGGGAAGACTTTTTGTTCTGTCAATCAACGGCAAACACAAACTAGGAAGCAGTTAGATTGGTGTTGGTATCATGATATTTGTCCAAACAAATATAAGTTTTGTCAGACATTGAAGAAAAAAATCAAGTATGGACTAGAAATGCGTTCAATGATTCTATAATGGGGAGTTTGGAAGTTGTAGCTCTTTTTGTATTTAGAGTTGAGATGATAAAAAGTGTCAAAATATTAAATGCTACATCTTGGTATTTGAAAAGTATCATCTTCCCTTAAGATGTCCTTTGACAGCACATCTAAGAGACGCCCAACTCTGGCTTGGCTATAGCGTATCTGTCACATCACAACATCCAGCGAGTGGAGTCACACTGATCTAATCATAAAAATCATCTCATTTCAAAAAGCACATGAATTGGGAGTTTTGAAATGTCTCATGGTTTAAAATAATTTATAAGATCTATCAATCCAATGGAACCACAATTTTAATTTATTGTTCTATTTTTCCCTACGAAGACTACAGATTATGGATAATTACGCAAACTGTGTTATTGGTGGAAAAATTGGAATTATTGATTGCAAATCACAGTAAATGAACATGTTTGCTTACTTAAATGTCTTACATTCATATGAAAGAGTATGAGGGTTCTTAGAAGAAAAAATAAAGGATTAAAGAAATAGAGAATTGGTTCCACTTAAAAATTATTTTAGTACGTGTCTTTTCTGTGGTGACAAAAGGCAGTGACTTGGCTTGGCTTTCGTTTTAATAATACAGAAGATTCATATCTTAATAGAGGGACCGCAGTAGAGTTTATGAGCCCTATTAGGCATTGATACCGATTCAATTTTATGATTACACATGAATTACATTAACAACGGCTATGCATGCCAATTTAAAGCACACTCCATTTGTACTTGCAGCAAGTGTGAATGTTTGTCTGAACCCCTTTCCTCTTTTCTGCTTGACTGGATCATAATTTCCTTGACTTTAGAGTTCACGATACGCTGCCCTGCACACAGAGGAAATAGGCCTAGTGTGCACTTAGTCCCTGTATGTGGGCAATAGATAGAGCACAACCCACACACTGTTCCACTCCTTGTGAAAACAGACCTGTAGAAACCATAATTGCAATGGTTTCCATCTAAGCATGCCGTCCGTCACGACGCTTCAGTTTGACCTGCACTCGAATCATTGCGGCCGCTAATGACTTTCTGTATCCGTTTTTATTTCAATGTTACTGGACTTATCACTTCATGCCAGGTTCTCAAATAAATTTCTGTTTTCTCATCATTTCCATGAAAGTTTTATAAATATATTCATAATTTGTACCCACTCAAGTAAAATCTGCCAGGTTTGCACTTCAGATCTTTGTCAAAGCCTCTAAACATTTCATCTTTCCTTGTGGTCAAGATCATAGAACTCTGGGGGATGTCTCCCTCCCACTGGCCACCCTTTTAGACCCTGCTACAGACACACCGCTGTGCAGCATGCGCCCAGGTAGCATGATTGAACAGTAAGAGGCCAGGGTTGGGCTTTAAGCTGCAAATTCAACCTATTCACCCACTGTGAGGATTGAGATGTTATCTTTTGAGCAAGCAATGACAATGAGCGCTGAAAGGCCTCACTCAGCATATGATCTGCTCGATGGCCACACATACAACTGTAATAACAGGAATGAGATTTGAAGTAGCCTGCTGGATAATAGCAGTTTTGTCATATTTTGTGGGAGGAATAAGCTTAGTTTTTCTTTGGACTTGACATGGGTCACAGTCTCCTTTTTTATTAGGTTTTAAATAATCGAATGAAAGATAAATTGACGTCCTCTAAAATGGTTTTGGTGATATCACATAAATCATGTCATGGGAAGAAAATGCAGATTGTAAGGTTTTGAGACTTTTGCATGCAAAGCAGACCAACAATTTTTTTTTCTTCATTATCCCACCAAACGATCCAATCAGTGCCTGATGTTTGTGAACCTTTAAGGAACCTCAACACCATGAATACACCAAGGGGAACCTTAGAGTATGTTTCAATACCCTTACAAAATGGATTATTTTTTATTTTTATCTCACTAGCTAAATGAAAGAGCTCCACTTTTTTCTTTTAAATTCATATTTACCACCAGATCTTTGTATTCAACCTTCCTTCATCCCAAGAATGGCTGTTTTTATCGTTGTTGACAGTTCAGTGGTATTTTTTTCTCCTGATGTGATGAATTAATAATTTTAGACAAATATCTCTCAGATAAGATTTGTCAAAGAAGCCAGCACACCAAACAAATAATCTCAAGAAGGCATCTCTTGCTAGTGAGCCAGTGAACACGTTTGCATAATTTATCATCCCTATCGTACTTTGGTGCCGACATTAAAACAGGTTTAAAATGATAAACACGGGCTTTAAGGTCACGGCAGCATACACTTTGCCAATTAAAGATTTAGAACTGGCTAATAGGACATGGATTACACAAGGAAGAATTTAATTTTAATAGCATTCGTCTTACTACGCATGTCTCCTTTCAATAAAGTGACAATTATCTGGGATGGTGTACAGCCTTTTCGGGCTACATGTGATTATTTTGCTTCTTTATGATTCGTGACAAGTTTAGATGGGATGGTCCAGGTTGGATGTAAGACGATTTGGTTGTTGCTTGTATTATGTCAACCACCACAAGGCGGTGTTGCACAATAACCACATTGAAATTTTCAAAATTGGGGTAATAAAGCAAATCTATAGCGTCTTTAGTGTAGAGTGTCACTTAACTTTGAGGTGAGAGGCAATTATTTTTTTAAGGTCAATTTCAAAAGGTTAAGGTTTTCACTGTTGTTTTCATGTGCATTTAAACACTAAATTTCAAGTTATAAAAGTGTAAGAAGCATGACAACCGAGATATATGTTGGATTCAAATTATCTAGCTATCTAGTTTCCTGCTACCTAGCCAAATTTACAAGTTGGGGGACTCAAGCCATCATTGATTGGTAATAAATTTCTGGAAAAATCAAAAAGTCAAATCCAACCCAAGATGCTAAGCTTGTCTTCAATAAATGCATGACTATTCCAAGGTGTGTTAACAGGAAGATATTCATGAAAGAGCAAAAAATGTGACAACCAACACCATTTTCCCCCATCCTTAGGACAGGTTTTTACAAAGCAGTTACCCTTCTAATTGTTGTAATTGCATTTTCGACTTGCACTGACAAAAGAAAGGAAATATTGCTTTGTTTTCTCTAAGGCAGGAAATTGAGAGTACAGTGGTACCTCGAGGTACGAGCTTAATTCGTTCCGGGACGGAGCTCGTATGTCGATATTCTCGTAACTCGAACGAACGTTTCCCATTGAAATGAACTAAAACACAAATTAATTCTTTCCAACCCTCTGAAAAAACACCAAAAACAGAGTATTGGATTGGAAAAAATGTTTTATTTCTTCTAATTCGCCATCTATTAACAAAGTAACACATATCTAGTGGTTTAATATTACTCAAATGTGTTAAATAGTACTAAAATTATACGGATTTCGAAGGGGGGAAAGAGAGAGAGACGGACAGAGAGAGAGAGGGCGGAGAGGGGATGGGCTCTTTTTGGACGGCAACACGCTCCTTTCAGAACATAAACAAATTTAAATGAACTTGGATTACGATGCAGACACCCTCAAAAATAAGTTTAATCTAACTTTACACTAAATTTAATTCTAATTTTGTAGGATAACGCACGACCACTTGCCAACGAGAAGTAATATATACTCCTCGTATTAGCGATCGCTCCGCCATTCGCGCTGCGTGACAGGGAAAAAAAACACTGAAAAAATGCAACGCTCCGCCCAGTGCTCATAGATATCTGTTATACACGAAAGAGATGAGGCAAAAAAGACAGTGCGCTAAAATTATAAACAGCCTCTCTTTTCGACCTGGCTTTCTCGTATCTCGAAATTTGTCTCGTATCTAGAGATAATTATTTGCTCAAAATTTTACTCGTATCTCGAATTGCCCGTATGTCGGGGTGCCCGTATGTCGAGGTACCACTGTAAAAGGAAAAGAAAATCCTTTCCTTCGCTGAAAATTTAGATGACAGGTTGGACAGGAGAGAACACTGGCTTCTGATAAAGGTTGAGCTATAAGAGTTTTTGGGAGTGATGGGTAAAACTCACCTATGACGCTGCCTTAGAGTGCTTGAGAAAATGACTGACAGAGACAGAACCTTTTAATTCACCTCCACAGCAAAAGGACAAAAGGGTAGCTCCTCTGCCACAGTGGGAGATGAACACTAAGTGGAATGGAAATCGAGTCAAAGACAGGAGTGCAGTAGAAAGGATGTTGTGTTATAAACATATCCATTATCCTTTTCGCAGTGCCCATTCAAAAAGAATACTTGTTTTTGTAATGAGCTACTCCCTTTTCAAGTTATTGTTAAGGAAGCACATTGCATTAGGAGGAAAAAAGTCAGAGCTTTTTTTCCACCGCAAAATGTTTCCATTGCAAACACAGAGTGCAACTTTTCCTAAGAAATATTTCATAATTGTAACATAATTACCTCAAGAGTGAACTAGTCAGTAAAGAAAGGTGTTCATTAAATTCAGTGAACAACTACAGATTGAGAGCCATCCTTTTAAGTACTGTACCTACAGTATGCTATATTTCATTGACATTCCACGTTGCTTCAAGTCAGGGGGCGCAGTTCCACAGATTCTCACTTTTCACTCTGTAGGACAATCTTATGATTATTTATACACTTCTGGTCAGATTCTCGGCATGCCTGTGTCCTATTCGCAGTTGCCCAGTTGTAATTTAACACATTTCCTGTAGAGTCGCATAGGTGCAGAATGATAATTAAAATATCATGCTATGCACCCATAGCCTGACATAATTAGTTCAGTCATGTGCGATTGTCCCAAGTGCCTTTGGTTCCACAGTGATCATGGCAGTGTGATAGTGTGCACTCAAACAACAAATGGTAAGAGAGGGTATTTCGAGGGTCTGTGTTTGAATTTTTGAGACCTTGCATTTCTTAACTTTTATTTCTTTTGTATCCTGAGACAAACTTTTCCCATTGAGGCATTTTTTTAACCTGAATATTTTGTATGTAGAGATGTTCATAATGCTACTAGATCTGTGATGAAAGATGACAGATAGAAACTGTAAGACTGTAAATAATGGTTTACCACCATGTTTAGAGTTTTCTTTTGCGCTCAGGGCACCATTAGCTAGCCTGAGTCAATCGATCTACTTGTATAGTTGTCTTAGTCAGTTTATTACCTTTAAACCTATCTGGAAGATACTCAGCCTTAAATTATTAAGATAGTTAGACAAGCAATAGCCCTTTCAGAAGTCAAACTCAATGAGGGTAAAATCATATAAGCTCGTCATGGTATTTACATGAATTAATTAAGTATTTTTTTTATTTTCATTACATAATTTCCTATGGGCGGCACAGTGGACGAGTGATTATCACATTGTCCCTGCAGTTCTGAGGTCGAGGGTTTGATCCCAGGTCCAGCCAAATGTAGAACTGGTGGGTTTCTAAATAAAGCAAAATCTTAGAAAAATATAAATATATATTTATTAAATACTGTTGAGAACGCCCAAACAATACTGATGGAAAGAAACCTTCACCAGAAAACCCCCTTTATTTAAAATGCAAGTATAAATGAGTGGGTTTTTGTTTTGATTGAAAAATATGTAGGCACAATTACATTGTTTTTATCGTGTGTGAGCTTGCAGTGCGTATCCTGAACTGAATACCGGTACTAGACTCTACGTGGGTACTATTGACTTTAAATCTGCTTAAATCTAAACAAGAGGCGAATGAAGCAAAAGTAATAACATGGGAACAGTCACATATTGGCTTTGTTAAAACATGAGCTTGACTGACCTCCATTTTCTTTGAACCAAAACTGATGAAATGCAATAATCCAGGCTAAATGCCAGAAAATATAAGCCTAACATTTTTCACTGAAAGTTCAATCTGGGGTCACACTTGTATAAAAGTGTGTGATCAAAAGGTTCACTCAAGTTATTTAACCTACCCTTGCAGGCATCGAGAAAGGGCCAATTTATAAAATGGGACAAAATTGCATCAGTATGTGTGCACCCTAATTAGCTCTTTGACTGGCATTGACGGCAAGAGATGTCTAATTCATTGTGGCTGGGTGGGGCTGGCAAGGTCAGTGAAACTGAAACATGATCATTGAAGGCCAGGTTTTCCAGTCAAAATGGATTAAATGGAAAATCACTGCTAACTCTTTCATATACAATGGAACGGACGTATATCATCATCAATGATGGTACGATGAATGAATGAAATACTCTTGTCATAAATGATTGTGAATGAACTGTGTTCATTTATTTTCTTCTTCCCAGCTGGAAGTTTCAACCACAGACCTAAATGGAAATCTCGTTGAGGGACCGGTTATACTCGTCATCACTGTCATTGATCAGAATGACAACCGGCCCATTTTCAGAGAGACGCGCTACACTGGGGAGATTCTCGAGGGATCGCCTATAGGTAGGTGATGCCGCATTTTACCGAGTTATAACCCTCATGAAATGATTTCCACTTGATTTAGTTATGAATGTTAGTGGAAATTGTGCGGATGGTGTTCAAGTCCCATTCGTGCGGCTAAATAATAAAACAGAGACAAACATATCTCACAAGAGACATGCACATCTTATACAATTGCCTGCCAAGACAGACTTGCTGAAAGACTATTGGGTCTCATGGCCTACATCGTGTCCTAAAGCAGAACACCATCAAAGTTTCTTTAGAAGTCCTGAGCGTACCCCCGTATTGGTTGTATAAAGCAGATTGGTAGAGTTGAAAAAAGCGTCTCATGTCCCTGTTGGGGACTGCAAGTCTGAAACTGTGGAAAATATCCTCATGAATTCAGGTTCCTTCAGCACTTGTGCAAGTTAGAGCGTATAGTTTAGGGCTTCATGTTTCAAACCTATCGGTTATATATTGGGTGTGAAGTGGCTATATTTGGTGTATTAAATAATTGAAAAATTGTGATGTTAGTTTGTGTTTTTGTGGTCTTCAATAGAACACAAAAGTGTACCAGTGTGTCTCCTCATGCTCATAGTTAGCTGGGAAAGGCTCTAGCATCCATGCAATTCTTACAATAAGCGGTATGAATGATGAATTAATTAATGAAAATTCCACCTTTGTCAAATTAGACCTTGAATTATAAATGACAGGTTTCCCAAGAGAATTTTATCGGAACTTGTTAACTTCATCCCGTCGCTGTGAATAGAACTGTGAAAAGTTTTTTTTTTCGCTTTGCATGCTCTGAAATAATTGGGGATCTGTCTAGGGTGTCATTTTCCTCAAGTCACGTAATATAGCTGACAGTTTCTCAGAATTTGGATTTGGGTTAAAATGACTGTCTCTCATCAAGAATTTTACTAACTGCCAAAAACTGACTCTGACTTTCATTTTCCATCAACATGCAAGTCTTTTTTCAAATATTCCCCTTTAGCAAATAATATATATGTTCCCCATCTCTTTTATATACCTTTGTCATTTTGTCAGCACGGTATCATTTATGCCTCTTTCAGATGTCAATGCCATCGCCATTTGTCATTTTATATGTTTAGGTAGGTGGTAGTTGTGCCCCCTCATAAGTGAGGTTATAAATAAATGTGTTCTCAGTCTTCTTTCATTCATTCATTCATTTTTTAACACCACTAATCTTTGTCATAGAGCTTATCCCACCTGATGTAGAGAAAAACTTGACTACACCCTAAACTGGTCACCAATTAGTCGTAGAGCACTTACAGAAACACATTACAACCAATCGCACTCGCAATCAAACCCCATGTGGGACTCTATCCCACCTTACAGCTTCCATGTGTGCACAGCGTGCTGCTGAAGAGAACATTAGGCATGGTCAGTTGATTGACCCTGCAGGTGTTCGCTCTTCACCCTGCAATTGCAGGCCTCTACTGTATGTACATTACAGATTAGTTTTAAGAGTTTTAAGTCATTTTGTGTCCACAGTCAGTTGAGCAAGTGCAGTGCATTAGCGTGGAGCAGCAGCCTGCTGGGAGTGAATACAGTTGCAGCTGGGCAGCAGCGGGAAGCTGGGGGAGAGAATGTCACAGAGCAGTGACATTTCTGTGCCGGCCGATAAGAAAGACAGACAAATTGTTTCTTCTTATGTTTATTCCTCCACTCTTACTTTTCTTCTACATATTCTTTTCGTTGCCCCCTTTGTCTTTTCCTTCCCATTCACCTCACTGTGGGTTTTCGGATTTTTGTTTCTGGTGCATTGTCATGCATACTACTGCCAATATTCTTCAGCTGCCTTTTTGCACTCCTAATCCTTCCACCTTTCTCTCCACAAATGTCATTTTCCATTTCAACACTGATAAGAAATGATTTTTTTTAGTACAGGCAAGTGGAACTAGTGGCACAATACAATGGAGATTGAATACAAATGTCTTTTAATAGTAATCTAATTTGAAGGCAAACCACACACGCATACACGCACACATTGTCAAGTTATTTTTCACAGTGAAAATCATTTGATCAAACTATAATGTTTTCAACATTTCCGTTTAATGTTCTTCTGGTGGCACCATGCTGAGAAGTGAATATCTAAATGACATATATGTAATTGGATATGATTTGAGTATAAATGAAAATAATAACTCAGTCTGCAATTTCCTTTGGTGTTCCAGACTAATTTGTGTTCATAATAGATGATTAAGGCCTAGAATCCCACTGTGAAGGGAGGCATGATAGATTTTGTTTGCGCCTCATGAGCTCACTAACAAACCAGATTGAGCAGATTATCATTTGTCCTCATTAACGCAATGGCTGTCGTTGATTGACGTCCGATATATGAGAGGACTGGTAGTAAAATGATCATGTTTCTTTCCTCTGAAGTAGAAAGAAGCTTTGAACTGAGAGGACCATAATCTTTATTTTGCTATAATGTGTCAGATCTGTTGCCTAATTTAGGAAAACAAATGGAAGTGTGAATGAAAACGTTTGTGCTGAAAAACATGTCTTGTGTCGCAAATGTGGTGTGAAGAAAACATTTCTTTTACACCACAGAAGAGATCCAACTCACTCAAAAGCCCTGCTGGTCTACTGGTCAGTAACATTTTACAAGTTCACTTGCCTGACTTTGTTGCTTTGGGCAGTCTGGGTTCGATTCTTGCTGGTGACGCTATGATTGTGAGTGCGAATGGTCGTTTGTCTCTCTTTGTGCCCTCCTGCTGACTGGCGACCAGTTGAGGGTGTAGCCCGTCTTTCGCCAAACGTTGGTTGGGATAGGCTGCGGCAGCCCCAACAACCCTTATAAGTATGCACCATACGAAAGCATAAATAAATATTATAGCACAGCTAGCAGGCACTTTGTTGCATGATAGTTTCTGATTGTCACATTACGGTTTCTGCTTCTGTACTTTTTTGGGCTGGCTCCTACTGCTAGAGTGCAGTCTCTTTATCGCTCCACCAGGAGACCCTTGTCCCAATGGACCTATCAGCAGCTCATCAGAGCGAAAAGGCCAGGCAATTTCATGTGCAGGCCGTCTCCTGAGAGTTTTGTCCAATTATCTGAGGAGCATTGTTGTTCCGACAAATTACCATGTTTTTCTCTCCCTTTGTTTTCTTACCCCCACGTGTTTTAGTTTAAATGTTACTTATATTATATATAGTCAGTGTCACACTTTTCAGATCGCTATCTTTTTTAATGTCTTCAAATGCATGTGCATAAACCAACCAACCAACTGATTCAGTACGATTCTTTTGGTGTATTTACTCATTTGTATGCTTCTGTTCTCTTTTCACCAGTAAGGCATCATTGATTTTTGCAAGCCATTTTAACCAAGCCATCTTCTTTTAAATTATGGTAGGGAGGGATGTGAAATACAGCAATAAGAGTCATCTAAATGGGGGCTTTATTTTCAATACACATTTGAGCTGAATGTATGCAAACAAGAAAATACTTTCTTTGAATGCATGTCTGAGGGCTGAAGTGTATTATTTTGCTCTCAGCACTCCAAAGATACCTGTAAATAGATTCAAAATTTACCTCGATGTCTCTTGTGTGTCTCCACTCTTTTCCCTCTGAGCTGTGTATGATTATTATGCAGTTGAGAACGTATTCCTTAAATCAGACCCTGAGAGTAGCCCAAGATCTGACTGGTGAGCCCCAAATATAGTTTAGCATGGATTGAAAATTGAAGATGCAACAATAGCTCTACACTTGGATCCCTGGTGGCTGTTCCACTGCTTGAGCACTGCTAATCTTTTAAAAGGTTTCTATTCTCCTTTGCCCCTGCACAAAGTCTCATATCAACTTGGCCCTGGCTATCTGTCCCTTGCTTTGATTTGGCAAAGGCCCGCTTCTTTGGCTGAGCGCAACTTTCAAAGCCTCAAAAGTCCAGCAATCAGACAAACCAATCTCTCAGCATTATTTCATTCCCCGTCTTTTTCTTTGACTTGAAAAGCCCTGATCACTTTCTTAACCTTGTGACAATCTATCACAAAATGTTTTTCCCCTCCATCAAAAATAACAATAGACCCGCTTGCTGTACAGTGTAGACACATACACAGTGTGCTTAAAATTAGAATCTGACATATATGGGAATCCTCTATGTTAGCACGAATTTTCTGTAACTCTTTTGACAATTTTCCCAAGTATTCTCTGATGTGCTAAATCTATTTTAACTGCTGATCAATGTATGTTCATCCTTTGCTCTTAATTTCATTTTGGTTTCTGCATTTTCTGCATTTATTAACATCACAATTATACATTTCTATTTTGAACAAGCTTTCAATGAGTCCATTACTAATCATTACCAACTGGGAAAATTATGAAGGAAATAAGGAGCGTTTTGGGGCTTTGTGTGTTGTAATGATGATAGGCTTAAGGAATTTAATCAGGAAAATATTTTTTTTCTTATTGAGCTTTCACCAACAAACCCAGAGAATGATTTATTCAGTAGCCCTCTGGTTTTAGCAACTGTAAGTTGGTGTATTCATTTGTTCCTCCCTCCTCGCGAGATAGAAAATCTGATGTAAACAAATTAGGCGGCATTTTTATTTAAATATGGCTCACAAACAAGACATTTTAAGTTTGAAATGTATCGGAAGCCTGCCGAGAAGCATGTTTTCTTCTCGGACCCTCCATTCGGTAATTGAAAAACTGATCTGTGCTAGAGGTACTGATGAGAAGATGATTGAACCAGTCACTCTCCTTCATCTAGCCTGTCTGTCACACTCCCTTCTCACCACCTCCTATTTTATTCCAAATTATTTCAGCGTCCTGCTGGGCTTCAGTGAAGTAGCGCTGCAGTGTCGTCTCAAAGTCTGCTTCTTTTCTTTTAGTTGGTGTTAGCCACTAGTATTCAGGCTCTGCAATCTTGAAGTTCTGCACAGGGAATGCTCAGCAGCTAAGGGCACAACATCCATGATTGAGTATTGATTTGGAATTGTCAGACAAGCACTGATGACAAGGTTCACAGATGGGAACAAAGCACCAGCATTCTGTTAAATATGCCAAGAACTACACATGGGAAGAAGGTTTTGTAATTCTTTTTAAATTTGTGTTTAGTAATTACCACATCTAGAGAATAATAACAAGGTAGTGTTTTAAAGGATCCAATCCATCACAGTGGGAACATTACATTGAGGTATTTTTATTTGAAATGATTAATTATACAAAAGAAGTTTGTCACAATCAAATAATCAACACATATTTTCATAATGGACAAACGACACACCCTTGATCACTAGCTTAATTGAGGATACAGTATATATATTTATCTAGAAGTAATTACATCTCCTCATCGATCGCAAGCCCCAATTTATGTTACATTTTTCAGATTACATTAATTCAGTAATAATACCTGTCTGTTGTTGGTCTTAATAAATGAATCAAATCTTTAAATATTTAAGATGGATATTCCACGTTTGTTTTCACATTTAAAAGTTAACATTGGTGTTTTAGTACCTAAAACGACTGAAGGGAAAACAGTATTACCAATTTGAGAAAATATTGGCCAGCTTTGAGTGAACATTTTTTGGGGTGTGTTGTATTTATTTTATGATTTGTATTTAGAATTGCTTGTTGCTGTATTGTTATATGTTTCCATGTTAGTTTTCTTTCATTCTCTCTTTTCTTTTTCTCTTGGTATCGATGAATAGAATTTTCATGCTGTTCTTACGGCCATCTACGATTTGTATTCGGTTTCACACAATGACCTCTCTTTCTCAGTTCCACTCACGGATTACCGTCTAAAATGTGACCAATCCTATTTGTTGCAACAAATCCGGCCAATCTTTGTGAGCTCTTTGACTGAGCAACATCACCCGTCACTGTCAGCCAGATCGTCTTCGACTCGCCTGTCCATTCCTGTAAGCCTGCCATATTTCTGGCATTAAACCTGAGCCAGAAACCATTCTCGCTTTCAGAGTTAAACCTCCCGGCAGTGTGTTGTTGTTTACTTGTCTTATATGTGGGCTGTCCCACAGTCTGGTACATCACGTTGCCAAGAGCATCTAATTTTTAACGGCGGTCGTCTGCCGGAAGCAAACTTTTTTTCTTAACCAACTCATGTTTTATAGTGCTGGTTTGTAATAAAATGCCAGAAAATCTAACTGTTGGAATAATGATTCAAACCTTTTAAATCATTATTAGTAATATTTAATTAAAAAAGGAAAAACATCTTTCAACAAACTCTGCGGCGAACTTGCAAGGAGATGCAATGTGGCGTCGTCTTAGCCCCCAGTGCATTCTGAATTGCAGTAACTGAATCATTGTATTTAATCGCGACACTCGAAAAACATGGTTATGTAATCAGTACAATAACACCCTCGCTGGTTAGAAAACAACAGTGTGAGGAATGCTTTCAAGGTAAACAAAGCAAAGCCGTATTTTCAAACAATAATGCGATTATCGCCATCTTCTGCTGGAGTCCCGTCAAAACAGTCCCGTTGTGTTCTGCCGAAAAGCGTGTGTGAAAACAATGTGTCCTCGAGCTGTGGGGCCTTGAGGAGCCGATGTGGAGGAAAAGTGTCCATGGTTCATGAATTGGTTTATAGCCTTATTACTTATTGAAAAATGCTTACAACACATATAGAATATTCCATAATAATTCTAACATTCCCTCCTTTTACTATATGTTTGTTATTCATTTTATGACAAATTCAAAATGAGAGGGATATCACCGTTGGCTGTTTTTAATTTTACCCGCTTAGGCTCTACTCGTTCGGCAGGTCTGAAAATCAGAAAATAAGATCATTTTCGTCCAATCCATCCTCGTAATTACCATGCTCCTGGAATTCACTGTTAGTGTCAGCACTTCAGTAGGAGATATAATTCATGTAATCTGGAATTTGTAGGGGCAATCGCAGTGGTTATAAGTCGGCTCATCAAAGATCTTAAGCAGGGAATAATACAACACCCACATAATGTCAAAATCGTAGCAAAAAGGGCTACCACAAATTAGGCCAAATCATTATTAGTGAGGCCACAAATCTGTCAGCGGACATTATTCTACTCCAGGATGCTTTTTCATCTTGCGGTTTAGGGTCTGCAGGCCATCGTTGGCCCTGGTGTGGGACCCAGTGGGGGGGCGTGTTGTTGAGTGCAACATTTTCAAACGTTGCATACGCCCCCTGCTCCTTCAAGAAGCATTTCAACCGCTGCACGATCCTGGAACGCCGTCAGACTAGTGGCTGCCAGTTGTTCCTTTATCGCCACAAATCCCTGTTCAGTATAATTTCCAAGTTTTTGGACATTGTAATGCAGGTAATTTATCCAATCAACATTTTTGTTTGGAGTAATTAAAAGAAAAATATACTCCCAACCTGCTGCGATCTGATTAGCCAACTTATACTCATCATCAATGTATGTCGGATCACCCTCTCTCCATGCGACGCCGTCGCGAGGGGCCCGCCATCATACCGGATTTCTGTGCAGCCAATTGTATCTCCTCTACTGTAGATGGAAAAACAGACACTGGTAATAGCAGTGAGACCAAGGCACACAGTCCTGCTGTCATTTTGACAGGAGTCGTATAATTTGTTTTGACCCCACCACCACCATAGGTCAGAACGTGGAATCAGGGGTGCAGTCTGTTTTAGGACGTGGGCCTACCACGTCACATTTATCGCTCCCAGTGCCGGACCGTGCCCTGTGAGGACTAAGCAGGTAAAATGATTAAACGCGACATGTGTTGAAAAGTTAGGCTTGTCCTTTGCTGCCGTTGTAACTGGGTAGACATTATTCCATTTCATACATTTTGGGCTTACATCTTTTGTCAATATCAATTCTTTGAAAAACGATACAGTATGTACAGATATTACAGTCTGGCAAAATTCGATTCAATCCAAGATCAATATATGAGTACAGTTCAATGAGCCTTTATGCCACAATAATTGGTATAAATTATTGTAATAAATATTGGTATAATTCTAATTATAAATTATTTCCTCTTTTGTGTAACACTTCTAAACAGAACTTGTAGTATGAGACCTTTATATAACACTAAAAATTTTGCATTATCTCCTTTACACAATCAGGGGTAATTTGCGCGGGTACTACTCTTAAGAGAGGTCGGCCCCCCATACATGTTATACAGGTTTGATACAGGTTTGATACAGGTTTGATTTATAATAGCTGCATTTTCCATCAACAATAACCAATTATTTCTTACCGCCTCCCGTTTGGGAACTCCCCGTTGCAGAAATGAATTCTCTGGTCATCTCAGATTTTAATTTTACTATGGCGGATCCGGGTGTTTCCATCTCCGACGACCTTCTTACCCATGGACTTAGGAAAAACGTCAGACAAAGATTCACAAGTTAATTTGTCAGTCTGAATTATGATTTGTAATGCCCCACCGTATGGGTTAATTTTATCGAAGGCCTGATGGTTTTTCGCACACGTGTGTCATCCAAGCTTGCCAATCTAGACCAGTTTCTGCAACAAGGTTTCCCCAATCTGTTTTAGGATTATGTACCACACATATTCCATGTGTATCCTTTGAAATGGATACGTAGCTTTTGTAGCTTGACATAAGGGGGAATCGCCCGTGTTTTTGCCATATATCTGCATATAGATTGAATATATAACCTCCCCCTTTTTTGAGGCATGAAATTTACCATGACTCAAAATGGCAGCCCTCCCAGATAAGTCTTTTGTTTTTGTTTAGTCCCCCAGGTTCCCAAAATTCCCCATTGCAGAAATCAAAAAATTTCATTTGGCGAAATTCTTTTCTTTTTGTTTCTGTCCTACTCTGCCACCGCCGTCCTTGAAAGGCTTATCAGCGATTTCAGAAATATTCCACCTTGATATTAGAATATTGATATATCTTGGTGGCCAGCCAATTGAAACACAAAAGACAGACACTCATCCACGCTGGCACTCATAATCAAGAAATTTAGAGTGCTCCCCCAATCATCAAGATTGATGCCTGAAGAAACTAGATAATTAATGTATTAGATTCACATGCCACATATCTAAAAATAGAAATTTGTTCAATAACGGAAAAGTTGTGACACATTGAAACACACACACCCCCTTTTTGTATTTTAACCCCATAATTGCAATGCAGTAAGTTTTGGCTAAATTCTTAATTTGTATGCCCCTAAAGCAATAGACAGTAATAACGTCCCAATAGTCATCAATATGACCTACCAAAGCATACGCCCCCTTCAGGTCAAACAAGGAAAGTCTTTTGTGCACCTAAAGACGCTCCATGTTTCTTCTAGGGAAACTATGCCTATCCTTAACCAATTATCTTATCTACCCCAGCCAGGTTCAATTTACCTAACAATTTGGACGAATGCTATGAAATTTCTCATTTCCGCATTGTTAATTTCATGTCTGATTTCTTTAACAACCAAATAACTCTTAATACCTAAGACATAAATTGCAAATCACCCCATACTATGTTTACTTAAGATAAGAGCCATTTCTTATAGCTCCCTGTTACCACAAGAAAAATCTACAATAATTAAATTAGTGAAATCCACCTTTTACTAGGCATTTCCTAATTACAATTTTCAATGCTTAATAAAGGACCCACAAATTGTAACCAATATGCCATAATATTGTAAAAAAAATCCATTCATTTTTCTTTAACCAGCCAATCTCCTATATTAAAGTAAAAAGAAACCAATAATAACAGTATTATTCCCAATTCCAAAGCCAAACAGATCTTCTATCACCTTGAAAGACATTTCTGATTAAATCCCAAAAATAAATGCGAAGATAATCGCGGAACTCTGCATCCCTTGCAGACCATGTTTTGTTCTTATTCTGAAATGTTTAAACGGAAGCGCCCCCTTACCCGCTGACTGTGACCTTCACGCTCGCTGCAGAAGCAGCTTATCAATGTTGACATTCCTAAGTGCTCTCTTTTCTTTGTGCCCAATCCTTCCCCTCTTGTGCCTCCTGTGAGCAATTATTTTTTTTAGAGAAGACTAAATTACAATATGCTGCAAGCACAACTATATCATAGCAAAACCCATTTCTGCCCTCAAGTTTGCTTCAGCACCCCCAAGGCCAATTATTGTAATATTCAGCCGCATCAAAACAGAGCGCTCCCCCCGCAATCAAAGCATTATTCGGCAAGTTTAGAGTCTGACCAAAACGCAGTTTTGGCAACCCCGCTAAACATTTAATTTGCTGTTTTGTATTTCTGTTAACCAAAATATTCCCGCTAGCAGACGGGGACGACACCAGGATAAGCCACAATAAGCCATTTCATTCAAAATCCTCATTCAAATCATTTTGAGCAGGCCTGCCTTGTTTTTAGAGACATTTTTGTCCAGGCAATCACGCGATATATGTAATATATATAAGTATAATTTGAATGAGCATGCAACACATTTTTTAGCTGCTCCTGATAAATGCTGCCCACCGCGTGGTCTTCAGCGAGGCCGCTGTTGGCCTTAAAACAAGCCGTCATCCTGATTTGATATTCTGCAAAAGGCTCACCATCCCTCTGCTTAGCTCTGCTGATCACGGTATAATTAACTTTTGTTTTAAACTTCCCCGTAACCCGATCAATCAGTTCATGCACTCTTAAATTCAAATTACGCCCGTCATGACACAACGGGCCACCATCAGCTTTTGGATTCGAACATCCAAATTTATTAGGAGCCTGCTCCTTGCCCACATTAGTATTAGCAACTTCGATATTGTTCAATAAACACATCACTTATTGGCGGCGCCCCAGGCTGGGGAGATAGCGTTTTCTCCCTATGTCCCCCACGGGCCCTCCCGACCTGGTCATATTTGTCGGAGGGGGCCCTCCTTTTTACCAACAACAACAACACACTTCTTCCCCACCGGGCTAGCCGTCCTCTTTTCTGTGGAATAACACAGCCTCTGTGTTTCCAGTCCCACCGTTATCAACTGATTTAACCCATGTATCATAAACCAATAATAGGTATCATTATATCCCTCCTGCTCCATTTTGTTAAGATTTCCCCCATGCTTAGCACGTATTTTATCCTGCAGTATCAAAATCTTATGCATATTAAGCTGGCCAGCAAATCCAAATTTATTTATCCATAAGTTTAGGTGTTTAACCCTTGTAGCGCTTTGATTTTCAACAATCCAATCTGTACACGGCAGACGCATCTTTGGATCGTCGTCAATAGCCGTTTTTACATTTGCGCTGCCCATTTTTAGAAGGGAGCGCGCTCGCACTTAGTTATCAGTTAGCAAATTCTTTTTCCGCGGAACGACACACGTAACACACAACACAAATGTATACCCTTGCCTGATATACTGTCAGAGTTATATTTGTACCTATCCGGACCGCGGTACAGGACACCCTGAACTGCCCCAAGTTTTATAGACTCATGCTCTGTCTCGTTACCTGGCATCGACTAGTATACCCAGGGTTTTAAAATCGCTAATCCCCAGGACGCGAGCCTTACTTCTCAAAATAAGGCCTTCGCGTGTGATGCCCTTCACGCACTCGGAACCCGTCAACAATATGCAGCCATCACACGCGGACTCGGCAGAAATGTCGAAAGATGCTTACCAAGAGGATAGTCGTCAACCGATTAGAAAACAGGCGCTGCTGAGAAATAGTCCGGCCTGGAAAAGGGATTCTCGCCGTGCACGGTCACTCCAGATATTAAACCGCAGCGTCTGGATTCCCTATCGGTGTGTTGACCCCGGCTACTCGAAGGACCAAATGTTGGAATAATGATTCAAACCTTTTAAATCATTATTAGTAATATTTAATTAAAAAAGGAAAAACATCTTTCAACAAACTCTGCGGCGAACTTGCAAGGAGATGCAATGTGGCGTCGTCTTAGCCCCCAGTGCATTCTGAATTGCAGTAACTGAATCATTGTATTTAATCGCGACACTCGAAAAACATGGTTATGTAATCAGTACAATAACACCCTCGCTGGTTAGAAAACAACAGTGTGAGGAATGCTTTCAAGGTAAACAAAGCAAAGCCGTATTTTCAAACAATAATGCGATTATCGCCATCTTCTGCTGGAGTCCCGTCAAAACAGTCCCGTTGTGTTCTGCCGAAAAGCGTGTGTGAAAACAATGTGTCCTCGAGCTGTGGGGCCTTGAGGAGCCGATGTGGAGGAAAAGTGTCCATGGTTCATGAATTGGTTTATAGCCTTATTACTTATTGAAAAATGCTTACAACACATATAGAATATTCCATAATAATTCTAACACTAACTTAATTCAAAATGATTTTCTAGCACAAGGATCCCACATAAACATTGGGCGCCAATGCAGCTCTACACCCTTATAAGTTCGCAGCTCTTACCGGAGAAATATCTTCATTTTTATGGTTGCAATTTGTGTGGCATAGTGTCTGCATCATTCAAAGTGTAGCGTTGCATATACCGCTCAGGAAAAAAAACATGCTATAAAACAAATCTTTGGGGCATGCGTATAAGAAATGCGTACAGTGAATCCCCATATTGATAATGACTACTTGTGTGTAATTTTGTTTGGCACACCATTCTCCGCAATTAAGTTTAAATGAAAACAGATTTAGCTATCCCTGGTTATTCCACACACAAATTGATTTTTCTTTTTAATTGTTTTGTTCTTTTGTGATGCATCAGGACAGTAAGCAAATCAATTATTCAAAGTAGTATTCCAGTATGTCCATTACGATCAGGTGTATAATAACAATCAGTATTGAATAGTAGGCTAAAACCAAACTCAAACGTCAGTGGTCAAATATTTTGTTGTTATTCACTCTTTTCCAGGATTGTGCCACGTCTTCTCACTGTGATAATCCCATCTTTCACAATGTTGTATATCGAGGATGCTCAGGACAGGACAATTATATCTTGGCATTAGCAATCGTGATATCCCCCAAGTCCTTTCTGAGTAGGATTGAAATGGAATCAAGAGAGGACATTCAAGGGCAAACCACACCAAACATAGACACAGATGAGAAAATACTACATGGATGCTATACTGTTTAGCCTTTTTACACTTTAGTTTTCGTCCATGATGAATAATAATTGCAAAATTATGTACTCTGTATTGGCTGGCAACCAATTAAGGTTGTAGCCCGCCTACTGCTCATAGTTAGCTGCGATAGCCTCTAGCGGCCCTTCACTCATATCCAACCTACTGAAAATATCCCAACAGGACATGAACACCCTCACAACGCTTACATGTGAACAAAGTGCCAAGAAGAACTGAGCCTTGTAAGCCATGGCCTATTACACCCATGCAGACCACCATGACCTTTTGGCAGAAATCAAGAAAGTGAATTTTGCAGACTAAATTATCATTCAATACACGGGGTCTGTGGTATGGTTTGAATCCCTGTTTGTGCCATTAGTGGGCTTCTTCCTGTCTCCAGTCTGAGTACAGTGAGCAAGCTGTCTTGCGCTGATTGCCTCCTTTTTCTGGCTGAGAGCAGATTAATGCCTACTAATAGGTTCTCAGTTAGTATATTAACTGAGACAACAGTACAGAATTAGAAAGATTTTCTGCAGGTAATTAATTGACTTGTCTTTTTAAAAGGATAGTATCTTTTGTCTTAATTTAAAGAGTGGAGTAATTAGTCGGAGCTCCAATGTTGGGAGATTACGGGAGATTCAGAGCATCCCTTCAGGGTCTGTGGGCTCATTTTGAAAATCAGAGAGGAGGTTACCCTCATAGAGGAGGGCTTATTATCATGACACTGTATTTTTGAATTCTAGCTCGTCAAGGAAATGAGCAAACTTTAGCGTAGAACTGTGACACCTATTCATGCATATGTGTCCTTTTGTATTCATACAGTGGATCTGCACAAGTATGTATATTATTTATTCAACTTGTTTTTACTGTAGGCGTAACAAAATGGCCAGCCCAATCTGAACCACACATTCTCTCATTTTTGTTTTTCACATTTTAGCATCCACCAATATCTCACTGACAATGCAGGCTACAACCAAATTCATACTCGCTGTTTCAAGTAGAGCAGAAAAGCAGCGAGGGCCTTGGGTCTAATAGTTTAATCATGCATCGAGGGATAAATATCATTCCCACAGACCGTTTATAGTCCCCCAAAAAATTAATTTAAATATTATTTTGGTCTGTGCCAGAATGTGGAATCATCTAAGCCCACTCAACATAAACAACATTCGTGCCTCGCCCACATTAGTATCCATAACATGTTTTTTCATCTGGTTCTTGATTGCAAAGTGATGGTGCATTTTTCACGTAACGCTGAGAGGACAACTGCCATTTACATGCACACATTTTGGTTAATTGCTGAGCATTTAATACATTTTATTGCCTTCTGTGTGGACATCTCTTTTACATGGTTTCATATTGAAAAACAAAGTACTTGGTCTCCGTTTGTTCAGCCCAGGTTCAATCCAAAATCGGCTGATATTTCGCCCGACATATCCGCAAACATGGTTGAATGCGTGGAGTACAGACGCGTGCATGCCAGAAGAGCGTTTGTCATAGTAAACAATACCCCATGCTTGAACACTGGAAACTAAATAAAGATGTTAGGGTAGCCGTGAAATGCATATTTGGATGCAGAGAATATGCCAAGTGGTGGGGGGAGCTCTAGTAGTATTTACTGGTCCAAGACCCATTTTATTTTATCTGAGATGAAGAATTTACATTTTACTTGGGTATAAGATGTATGAAAAAGCAGCAATTCTGAGAAGCTGAGGTCGAGCAGATCTGGAACCAATGAAAACTCTTCCAGGCCTGGGCTTTTTAATTACAGGTTCAAGAGAAGCAATGGCTGAAGTAAATATTTCACTAAGTTGTTATTTTACTGTTAACATTACATATTCTAGTTTTTCTAGGGTCTAGTCTGCTTTTGGCTCCTAACCCCACCTCTTATGATGTTGGGCGGTATGGAAAATGACTGAATTAATTTATCAGAATAACAAGTGGAAATGAAGTCAGCATGTCTCTATTTTAATCATGAATATTACATTATTTGTCGGACGTGAATCACCTCAACTAACTGTCTTGGACTTTTTTTTAGCCTTAACGGAAGAAAATGTATTCTTTATATATGACTCCATTGTTATTATTTTTTTTAATCAAATTGTTATAGAATTTGTTTTACATTACCAAGTTTAGATGTGATTTCATTGTTACCTTAATTCTTTATTATGTAAGTTGTTTTTATGTTTCTCTCATCATTATTATGCATGGAATTTCAATTCCCATCACCAAACGTGTTAAACGGTGATAGAAGCAATAATTGTCAGTGTAAATATTGAAAGTGTACACAAATTTAAAAAAAAAACGTACCCCCAAAAAACTATTGATTTAAATAATTTACCCTCAGAAAACTCATTTGTTTTTAACTGTGATCCAATGAATTATAGCCACAATGGATGTTGCCATTTGTTTAAAGGAGAGGAATCAAAATAAAACAAAATAAATACATCATGACATACTATAAGACAAGAGTAATAAGTATTATAATTTCAAAAAGGCAAACAACTAATTCAAGGACTGCACTGAAGATTTCCTGATTCTGCAAAATACCTCTCCATTCTACCATTAGCAGTATCACAGCTGTCATCGCTCTACTTGCGTGAGATCAATAGCGGGATTGGCAATTCAATAGGAAAAGGGAATAACAAGGCAGATTAAAAATGAACAAAAGAAAGAGAAAGAAAAGAAGAGAGACATCTGCATTTATCTTATTGTATGTTGGTGCTAAAGTGGGCCATGGTTTTTTTTCAATTTGTTTGCCATTTGTCACTGCAATTCCGTCTGTCAGCTTTCATTTCTTGTTGTGGAATTGTGAAACCTGATTTGTTTGTTTGGAATATGGAAAATGCTTCTTAAAAGGTCGTTTTTTTAAATGAATGTTTTTCCTTTGTTCATGAAATGGAAGTTACTTTATATTCAAACTACTTCGATCCTACAGTAGAGCATGTGTTTAACTTGGAACTAAAATCTCAAATTCACCATTAAAATGAGTCTGTTGGCAAAAAGAATAAACCCACCTTTCACTTGTAGTGGTAAAAATATTTGGATGATACATGAATTGGTAAAACTGTTCTGAGCAGCAGTTCTGTTGGCTTCAATTGAAGCTCCGCACTATGCCAGTACATGCACATTTTTAATCCCGAAAGGTGAATGTCAGCAATACGCCATGTGATGAATCATTTCGCGCTTCTTTTGATGTCCCACCCGAGGACACCCGTTTGCTTTTTCTCACTCGCTTGAGTCTGATTAATAGAAAATTCCATTTCAGCTCTCACAATAGACATTGTACACGGTGCAGAAGTTGAAATCATTTTGGCTATGTCACACTCACTACTTTGGATGCGCACACAAAACGCACCCCATTCAAACACATTCTTGCATCACATTTACTTGTTATGTATTTTGTTCACATCTGTTACTACATCTCCACTTTTTACATGCATCAATCCTATCCCCAGTGACACCCACACATCTGCTTGCTTCACTTGCCTCCTCTTGGCATTTGAAAGAATCAGGAGTTACAGAAGCTGGAGGTGACAACTGTGCGGTGTCATCACACTACACCATGTGTGAATTTTGTTTTGAATGTTGTCTTTTCATCTGGGAATTGATAACATTTGTCAACATTTAGTTAGAATAGGCTGCAGCAGCTCTTGAGGATAAAAAATGAATCAATGTGTCCTTTTTTTACCAGCATTGTTTTTGATACACCCTGTGTCATCCCACTACAAAACCATTCAATTAAAGTTCAGTCTGAGACCTTGCCACAGGACCGAAGTTGAAATCACACAAGTATTTGGACATAGCACAGCATACAGAAACGCCGTATGTTATTTTTTTTAAAGGTCAGTTTTCATTGGTGTTAATATGGTGGTTTATCTTTGGAATGTTTTTGGTGATTCTTAATATGTTTGGAATAGATTAAGCTTTCACTTCAATTTGTATTTCTGTCTACATTTTAATGTATGTGTATTTGCTGGAGTGCAGGCCTATTTGAGAGATGGCTATGTCAATGCGAGTCTGACTTTCCAGCTTTGAAGCGGAACAGAGTTTAGGTAATGAAGGAGATGGCACTGTGTAATTAGTCCACCCAGGAAGGATTATCGGTTTACTTTGACATTATTGGTTCACCTTGAAGTCCAAAAGGAAAGGAAATAAATCCCCAGCTCGCCATCCTTTACCTTCAGATGGATTAAGACACTTTTTCTCGTAGACAAACACTTTCCTGGATTTCTCATCACAGTCGTTTAAACCCTATTTAATTAGTACAAAAATATATTAAGTTTTAATTTGGCGAGCTGGTTAATAACACTATTTTGTTTGTCCTTTTAATAGCTTTTGTATGACACTTGTTTTTCCCAAGTGTATTACAGTGTGTTGGGGTTTTATTTCATTTATTTTAGTTGGACAGTTTTCTTTTTTCTTTTGACTAGGTTTGCTACCTGAACATTCTTTCGAAGCCCAAAGCAGAGGAATGGAAAGATTAACGGTTGCTGACGCATTGTTTGAATGTTTCTCACTCTTTTTGGGAATGTCTTAAAGGTGCTGTAATGTCATTTTGATGAATTCTTCTTCCTCAAAAGATTACATTTGTCTTAAAATAAATGCTACAACATGGGCACCAGCTGAAAACTGAATCTCTGAGTGATAGTGAGAAACTCTTTTTTTCGTCCTCACGATGGCCTAGCAGAGTGTTGTCACCGCTTTCTTTAGGAATCATTCTAGCAACAAGCAAAATTGTCCGCCCCAATTTTATAGTGACAGAAATCCACTTTTGTGAACGTACCCATCTGTGTCCATAGCATATACCCTTCTATCGGTGTGCTGTCATATTCTCCTCCAAGAAGAAACTGACAGCCTTGAGCAAATATTTGTCTGACTCTGAGTTTATGACACCCAGAACAGGAAGCACTGGAGCGAGACACAATTTAGAACCTTTTGCAGCTCTTGTTTTTGGGGGGTGCACACTACTCAAATGGGGCATGACCTGACTCGGTCTGATTGCGCGTATGAATGCGCACGCCTTACAATTAAAATCATCGCAGTCAAGCAAGAGATTGAGGATGTACAATTTTTAACAAATGGACTCCTCAGCTCATCTTTTTGCAAAGAGAGATTTTGTTTGAGGGTGGCCCAGCTGCTGAGTGGTTAGCGTGTCGGCCTCACAGTGGGGGACCTGGGTTCAAATCCTGGTCGGTCAACCTGTGTGGAGTTTGCATGTTCGCCCCAGGCCTGCGTGAATTTTCTCCGGGTTACTCCTCGTGGAGGAGGAATATGAGCTGTTGTCAGACACTTAGTGCTCAATTTAATTGTAGTGATACACATTCACTCACCCACTGAGGTAGTGTCCAACAAGCTTCCTTGAAAACCTTCCATCCAGAACTGTTGCAGCAATGTTGTCTGCACCAATAAGCTCCGGGTTACTCCGGTTTCCTCCCACATTCCAAATATAGGGATGCTAGGCTGATTGGACACTCTGAATTGCCCCTAGGTATGAGCGTGAATGGTTGTTTGTCTCCTTGTGCCTTGCGATTAGCTGGCCTCCAATTCAGGGTGTCCCCCGCCTCTGGCCCGAAGTCAGCTGGGATAAGCTCCAGCACACCCCGCGACCCTAGTGAGGATAAAGCAGTTCAGAAAATGAGATGTGATTTTGTTTGAATGTCATTACCTGATTAAACATGCACTGTAATATGCAAGGTAAAGAAAATGAAAACTTATTTGAAATGTTTGTATTTGTAGTTGCATTATGCTGGCATACTTTTCTGAGGTTTGCATGCTAGAAAATCTTTATAAATATTTAAGTTCTCCAAATTCTTTGCATGATAGCACATTTCAGTCAAACCCATATTTTATTTGTGTACCTTCGGTCAGCTTTGTTCACTCAGATTCTGGTGTTATCTGTTTGGCATAGGTTTAATGGCTCCTTCAATGATGTTCTTGTCACTGTATTCTCCAGGAACAACCGTGATGACAATGATGGCGTTTGATGCTGATGACCCTGCTACAGATAATGCCGCTCTGCGCTACAACATCATTCGGCAGTCGCCAGACAAACCGTCTCGGAACATGTTCTACATCGACGCGGAGAGAGGCGACATTGTTACTGTCATTTCACCGATGTTACTTGACAGAGAGGTGGGTTTTCTTCCATCTATTATTTTCATATAAAGATCACGCAAGTCAGGGGCTTTTCGAAGATGTTATCTTCCCTTATAACATGAACATAGGCAGGGGAAAATGTGCATTAAGTCATTTTAGGGGTGCCCTATTAGTATACCATTTCCTCCACTTAGCAGAGTGTAATGTTGCAATGATTGCTTTTTTAGCACGCTAGCGAATGCCAGAACATCGATTGGGTCCGCTCGTGGAGGAGGAATATGAGCTGTTGTCAGACACTTAGTGCTCTGTTTAATTGGAGTGATACACATTCACTCACCCGCTGAGGTAGTGTCCAACAAGCTTCCTTGAAAACCTTCCATCCGGAACTGTTGCAGCAATGTTGTCTGCACCAATAAGCTGCTTCAGCCCAACTACAGGATACTGTTAAATGAAAGTGTAATTGATTAGAAGGACGGTGAAAGCATGGACGATGGAGTTATTGCTCTGTTTATGAAGGGACTGAGGAATATCAATGGGAAACATGAAGTATCTTTCTTTGGCTTTAATTCTTTAACCAAAGGATTTAGTTAAAATAAGATGAAAAAATGGAAAGTATTATTACCAATTACAGTTCAGTTGTAGTCTCTTAGAAATAAAATACTCATTTGTCACCATTTTAGTCATCTGACATCTGATAGTTTTTGTCAACGAAAAACACAAGGTTTTGTATTTCATTCCAGGGATATTGTTAATCCTAATGAACTCATTCACTGGCATTGACAGCGATATAATCAAATGTATTCACACTGATCTGGCTGGCATTGAATAATCATGTTTTGGTGGAGTAGAAGGCAAGAGACATCCAATCAATTTGGACTGGGTGCGGGTGAATGCGATCATTCAATATCTTTCAGGCTCTCCAAGTCCGAATGGACTGGATGTCTTTGGCCGTCACTGGCAACCATGGAGTTAATTTATCCATTCATTCATCTTCCATACCACTTGTCCTCACAATCGTCACGGGGGAAGCGAAATCCTATCCCACCCAACCAGGGACAGCAGGCAGGGGACACTGAATTGGTTGCTAGCCAATCACAGGGCAAAATGAAACAGACCACTCACTCAACCACTCATGCTTACTATCACATCGCCACCAAGTGGGAATTGAACCCAGACTGCCCACACCAGAGTATGGCGGAAGAACCACTTCACCATCGGGTGGTCCTTGATTTATTCAATTGCCTTAAATAGAACAGTAAGAATATTGTTCATCTGTCAACTAAATTTGTGGCGTTGTAAATGGTACTTTTGGTCCAAAGTAAAAAAATAAAAATAAAAAATACTATTTTATTTTATTTATTTATTTTTATTTTTTATTTTTTAAATCCTCTTGTACAATGTTTCATTTACAAAAGTTAAGTTAGCGATCCAGAAATACAGAGGGCTAAATTTAGAAACTTTTCTCCTGCTATTTGTGAGACATTTATTCTAAATCTGTACGTTTCCCCGTATAATTCTGCTATCTATGGGGGCAACATGTGGAGATTATCCTATGTTCACATCATATTTGTGCTGTATATGTGAAAGAGGGATGTTTGCACAGCAAAATGAAAAGGATAAACTTTTAATCAGTTCTCTGACTTGCTACTATGCAAGGCTATTCAGTCTTTCTTGTAAAAGACAAGATCCACAGACAATGTAATGTGGGTGGTGGAGAGGATACAATCAAGAGAAAATTGGAAAAATTGGAATCAATTTGAGTTTTCCCTGCTTGTGGCGTTGAATCCTATCATATGAGGATTTATTCCACTGCAGTGTTATGCTCTTCATTTCACAATAACTTCTCATTTTATGGATGGTTGAAATTATCAAGCTGTAAACACCATCCGACAAATTTCAGCATTTGCCCTAGATGCAAGTTACAATATTTTTGAAAGTCCTCCAAAAAATGTGTCAGGATTTAAAAGATTCCATGCTTCATTTTTTAGCATCTTTACCAGCGAATTGAGGCAGGATAATATTTGAGTAAAACTTATTTTGAAGAGTGATTTGGGGAGAGGATACTGTACATGAGTGTACATTATGCTAAAAAAAATAACAGTAATCCCAGTGGCATTTTTTCATCTCTCACACATCTCATTTCGCCATGCAATGAGTAGCAAAAATGGAAATCATTAAAGAATACAAAAAAATAACAATAAAAAAATACAGGCGCGTAGGATTGCAATAATTCCTTTTTAGTCTACAAAATAATAAGGTCCCTTTTGAATATCTTTGTCTCATTAATATGCTAATGGGGTTCATTAGCCGTAACCTTTACATGGAAAATTGGTAAAAAGCATGTATTCACACTGCGATGTGAAATCTCATACATTCTTGATTCATACTGACCAAGCATTTTCAGTCATTTATAGAACATAATGTAATGTAATGTATGTTACTTAAATCGGAGCCACATATTTTTTAACTGATTTCATTCTTGGGATGTTCACACTGAAGACTTTTAATAAGTTATAATCATAGTATTATCATTTTAACAGATGCAAATTCATAGATATCCACACACGTCTATCATTGCCATCATTTTTACTCCATGGAGGTTGTGTTGGGCTGTAACCATGGAGAACAGACTGGTAATGGCAGCCTGACTTTCTGGCGCTCATGCTCTGTGGTCTATCTGGGACTAAACACTGAGAAAGCCAATCGATAAAGTCGGCCTAAGCCCTCCATCTGTTTCCATGTTCTACTGAGGTGAATCACATTCAGATCAAATGTCCAGCATGGGTTGTGGGATAGAGTTTCAACTCATAGATGTTTGCTTGACTTGGGGTTATGGTCATTTTTTTCAAATATTCGCTTGTTCTTTTCTTATGACTGGTCCCATTAAGGGTCGCCGCAGTGTGTCCTTCATCTGCATCATTCTTTTAACACCAACTGCCCTCATCTCTTCCTACCTTCTCTTTGGTCTTGCCTGATAGTTCCCCCCTCAAGCCCCCTCTCACCAATATACTTGCCATCTCCTTGACTGTTACTCTGATTAAATCATGTTGGCGGAAAAGGCAATCATCTTGTCAGTATTTCATACACTGATTTTTTTTTCATTTTAATGCATGTATATTTTGACAGGGCGGTCTCAAAGTATGATCTGATAAGTGCAAACTAATAATTAAGCCTGCATATGGGTAATGATATTTTAAATAGCCAGGTGTTGATGTACAATTTTTCCACTCACACAGGCGTAAGCAGTGACCTAATCACTGACAATGTAGCGCCCGACACCATGTAATTGTAGTATATAGAGAAAGAGGCTTATGAAGAAGTTTGAGGTCACCAATAGTTTACTTGTGGTAATGAGCTTTTTGCTGGAGCAGTCACTTTGACGTAGTAAAACAGCAGGACAGACACTGTTGTTTGTAATGACATAATTAGGATTCCATTACATTTGGGTTTTAGTGAAGAAACTTCCTGCAATGTACAGTGTGAAGGGAGGTCAAAGTTTTGCTGTATTCCCAACTGCTGAGAAATGTCTCACTCCCCTCTGGTACAAATACATTTTGCCCTTTTGATAAATGCATAATCAAGGTTAAAGCCAGTCTGGCATCCTGTTGATTAAAATGAAATGAAAAAAATTATTGTAAATCTGAAAAAAGGGATAGGCTCCAGCACCCCTTGCAGCCCTTGTAAGGATAAGAAAAATGGAAAATGAATCAAATTTTGACTACTAGTGAATTCCAAATTGGCATTTGACTTGTGAGAGTCCACTTTGTAAGTGTTATGAGAAGTAGATCTCATACCTGCAAACATCACCCAATTTCTCCCATTATTAATGATTGCAATTCCCCTCATTAAGTGATTACAAACAGTACAAATGCATTGCGGCACATATTTTCTCACATAGGGCGTACTTTAAAGTCTTAGATTTTCCCCAAAGTTAAGAGCCCTAATCAGTTGGTGCGCCTTTTGTATGCACTAAATTCAAGATTCTGTAGATGTCGCTGTGTGACGCTGACAGCTTGACTGTCTGGGTACATTGCTTGCTGAAGCGCTATATTTATATAGTAAAAAGGGCAGAAGTGACTGACACATGTGCCCATATCATGCTCAAAACATGACAACATTAGAAATCGACGATGCCGTTTTCGTCTGTTACTAGTGACCGAGACAATCCGGATTAGAGCCGAAATGGGGAAGACGAGATTGGTTTTACAAAAAAACATAATTTACATATATATAACATATAACATCATTTTTTAAAACATTTTTCCCATACAAAAGTTGGTTTACGGCGTACCCAATTTGAAATGATCAAAAACCGTATAAAATACAATAATAATGTATAAGTTGACAGGTATGAGATCTAGATCCAAAACACGAACTCAGAGGCAGGAATACAAATGAACAAATGATTTTATTTAATACAAAGAGCACACCAAAAACAGGCGAGTATGAAAACGTACACCAAAGGTAGCACGGGCGAGCTGGAGAGTAAACTAAGGAATGCTAAGTACCACAATAATCAAAACAAAAAATACAACCATACAAAGGCAGGGGAACTAGGAAGTAATGTTGGGCACGCACAGCGTTACAGCGTTAAACCATGCAATCATGTAACAGTCCGATGACGGTGACTCTTGTCTTTAAATACTGGGCGCTCCTACGTTCCATATCCCCGCCTCTACGGGTCAATCAATTGCTGAAAAGACCCTGAATATGATTTTCTAACATAAAAGCTTTTTATCTGGTATTTTGTCAACAAAATAATCATTCACATGCACTATAAATAAGCTACCTAATGAATTAATGTGTTTTGACAGGAGGGTTCATTCCCATCCATTTAATTGTCTTCGCTCATGTATGTTTTAAAATGACTTGCTTGTCCTGCTTTGTAAACGTGCTTACTTCTAGTCATTTGCTACACATACATTATGGATGACAGCTAGGTGGATGAATATAGATAGTTGTCTGCTGAGCAGCTGTATTGTGTGTAATAGTGTCCATATGGAAAGTGGCCTGGTGTTGGTTTGGTATGACCTTGGCTGTGTGCTCTTTGGCAGACTGATAAGGGAGCTTATCCTCTCTAATGGCTTATTTGGCTCAATAGGCAGTGCTGCATCATTACTGGGCTGTGAGGAACCTTTACAGTAGCTTGCAGTGATTTTTTATTTTTTATTTTTTTAACTGTGGTGGTATTGAATCGAAATTCGATGTGGGTATATCTTAAATGTATCATACATTCTGCCTTCAAAAACACAATCAAAGTCATCCACATGAATTCAAAATGATTGTTGGAGAACACTGTTTTACATTTTTTTATGTAAAGCACTTTTTCAGTTCAAATTTTAAATGTCATTTGAAATAGTTTAGGTTTCAGAAAGACATTGGTGGATTATTGTAGGACAGATTCACGATATAAAAAAGTGTGCTTTTATGATACCAGCAAATCATATATCACCTGAATGAACATATCAGATTGTGGACCACCAGCAAAAGACATTGCATGTACATTTGTCATTGCGTGTGTGTTGAAGAAAGGCAGACTAGGCAATCAGACTAGTCTCCATCTATCAAAGATGTAATGGGACTTAGTTTCTGCATTATGTTGCTACATGGAGGTAAAAATTAATGGACGAGAGAAGCTGGGATATCATTTCGAATACTGCTGCCTCATTAATGCTGCGGCCTTGGGGAGGGACATGAACTTGTTAGAATTGTTGTCATCTTTCCTAGTGGTACTCATACATTCATCATCTGTATACAACTGTCATTGATTCATCCATTCATTAATCTTACGTACTGCTTAAAAAACATTCCCTTCTTTAAAAAAAAACACTTTAATATACATACATTTTGCACAATGCAGTTATTTTTGCTAGAAAACTATGGATTTGTTAATTGGCGTTCAGAATTCCAACGAGGAAAATACTTTATTTGAATTCTTAATGGCAAAGTTTCACAGTGTATGAATTGGTATATCAAGCAATCGCAGAAATACAAATATTTCACATGCTCACGTTACACTACAAAAATATTCTGGATTCATAATGAATGCTATTTTTCCTTTAACGTGTGTAAAGGAAAACGTGTTCGTAAGTGATGGTGATGAGTGCCCATTGTTCGGTGTATTTCTAATTTGCAGTCTTTTCTATCTTGGAGCCTCAGCGCCCATCATATCTTTTATGTGCGTCTTTCCGAACTCTCCCTTCTGTGTCAACACTTCATTCTGGCCATCCAATTACTCTGCGGGTCATAGCATTATGATTCCTTTCAGAGCAGCGGTGCCTGTCTTGCACAGAGCTCAAAGATCCATTCAAATTACATTGGCGGCTGGCTTCAGGGGAACCGCTTTGCAAAATGTTGTTTTCAGGCATTTCTCTGGCCACCTTCTAATTTGATCCCCCCCACATATACACCTAATTGAATGTCAGGCCATCACAGAAGGACACTTGCTTCGCCTCAATTAGCATCTTGTTTTCTTGTGTCAAAGCAGTGGAACAAAGCAGACAGAGAAATATTTACTCCTCTCAGGTAATGGACAGAGTTATTATATGATATCATTTATATGCAAATAATATGGCAGGGAGAGCACGTTGATAAGATTACATTATAGCGTATTTGATATGAACTGGAGTTTACAAAACCCTCATTTATTCATCTATCATGATTAGGAGATTGGAACTGCATCTCGAGTTGAGTGAGATCCAGCCGTGGACAGATCTTACACCCTTGATTGGATAAGAACAGATGAGTCATGGAGATCTGTCTTCCTCTCAAAGAGGTGTGGTGGAATCTATCAGAAAACTAGAGATAATGAGCTTTCAGAGAAAAAAAAAACATGGGGATTTTCATATTAGAATTTTTTCTTTTATGATATACTTCTAAAATGCCATCAGTGGTTTTATTTGTTTGTGACATTTTTAACATTTAAACATCTAAAAAGCAACCAAAGAAACTATCAAAAATGACTTTCAAAGGGAAAATAATCCTATTTTCTTGAGTAAGTAACCTACAATAATGAATGTCAGTTGCGTCAGTCGAAATGTTTAGTTGCTATTCACATGGTGAAGTTGGGCTTTGAATCATCAGAGCGATCCAGGTTGTAATTAAGTATACTTGTATGGCACACACATTCAAACTTCTATCACGATACATACTCTGCCAATCAGTACATGTACATTATTGTTTGGAATTTGAAATGCTTCAACTTCTCCAATTTCCTTTGTATCGAGAGCAGCCTTTTTCTTCCATCTATTTAATGTTTTGTAAAATAAAAAATAATGGTCCTCCGCTCTATTTGCGCTCAAACACCAAGCCGTGACATTGAATAACTAATTATTGTGAAAAATATAAATAAAAATGGCGCAACTGCAGAGTGAAAGTCTCTCAACAAAATGCTTAGTTCTTGACCCCAATCTTTTTATGACCATGTTGAAGTGTTATTAAAAGAGTTCATTCATTGGTTAAATATAAATGTACATACAGTAGGTACCCAGTGCTTTTATTTACAGTAATCTACTAGAACTTCCATTACCTTAAATTCAATTAAATTAAACCAAGTTACCAACATGCTAACAAAAAAATCTAGGCTGCTAGTCTGGGCTTTTAGCCACGAATAGGCGGGGATGCCGATTGTTAAATTTAAACTGTACATTTTATTAAGCCTTACACAAATAATTGAATGACAGCCGTGTTTCCCCTAAACTTTGATATATTTGCCTTGTGTGATTTTACAGTTTTCAATACTATATAGGAATAGTCTTAATGAACTAACTGCAAAATATTATTGGAATGATCTTTGGAAAATGGAAAGACATTTCCTTTGCTTCTCAAGTACTTTCTTACAAACTATTAACTGGTTGAAATTACATAGAAGCAACAAGCTGTGCGCAAATGAAAAGCAAACCTTTTTTCTCCCCTGTGGTATCCATTTTCTGCTCCTCTACGTGTCAAAATAAAAAGTTCCGATTGTCTCGGCAGTTTAACAAAAATCAAAGAAATTAACAAATGAATTATGACATTTTATTCATCTCAGGGGGGCAGCTATTTTGTCCAATAATGTCTTTTGTTGTTGTATGTCACACTGACAGGGATGCAGGTTGCATTTTAATGTGACAAAATTGGAACACAACTTTACTATCTGCAACAGTGTGTAACTCGTAATATGGGTTGATGGAGGGACGGCTTGAGCTCTGTTTTCATCACTTCGTGGGTTATGAATGCCAGACAGCCATACGTGCACAAATATAATGATCCTGGATGTGAATTTTTGAAAACTCTCTGACCAAGATAACTCTTGTGAAGTGAAAAAGTTAATTTATTAGTCCGTCCGGTTTGTTTTCCACACGGGTGCAGCTAATTTGGAAAGGTGTGAACGCAGCAAATCTTTGGTGCAGAACAAATCAACCACCTGTTTCAAAGAGCTATTTTGCATCCTTTCTTTGTAATTTCAATAACTTAATAGTTTAATAAGATGTGATGATCAAATGAAATCCAAAGAAAAGAAACTTGAGTACTTGGGCTCATTACTCTGAGACAAAATGTGTCCTCGTTTGACGACTACTTGCCAGAGCTTTGTCAGTTTTAATCAATTCAGCATGACTGTGAACTCAACCACCTAATGCTCTTTTGTTCTTTCCCCAAATGAGCAAGGTGGACAGGCACTGATGAAATATGGGACCCCACCTCAGCATCTACCCCCCTTGCCCCCAGATCCCCCACTTCCATCATGCTTCTGCCCACTTGCATTAATGAGGAAATGAGATCCCCTAATTAATTAGATCTCTGAGTGCTAAAGATGAAGATTACATCGGAATGAAGGTTAGATGTGTCAATCATAGCGTTTTGTGGGATAGACTAAGCGTTCTTTAAGATAAATTGTGCCTCGTGGGCATTATAGGTCTCCGTGTGTGTTGTTAATCGTGCCCTCGCATACACTCGCTTTAATTGAGTCTCGCAGAGAGTGTGTATAATAATGGAAGTGGGAGACTGACATGACTATGAACAATTAAATTCACCAAAAGAAAAGACAATAGATGCAAGTTTAAGTGACAAAATAGTAATGTGCAGAATTTAACCGTCGTAATGCGAGAGAAATACAAAAGGAGGACCAGTGAGGCTTGGCTAAATGTGAGAAAGGAAAAAAAACTTGGGCTTAACACCTAATTGATTAGTGGAGTAGAGAATTTTAGATACTTGAAATGACCTTTTCTGAATGCCAGATGTGTTCACTTTTAGCTTACGTGTATATTCGCTTAAACTGTGATCATATGTCAGTGGAACAGGAACTCACAAGGAGTAAAAGAAAACTGTAACATATCATTGGCTTGTTTCATTCATATTCTGACTTAAAAAAATGAGAGGTGCAATTTGAAGATGGAAAAATAAAATCATAGTTTTGGTCCAGCTTATCAAAACGTGTCATTAAGAGGAACCATTTATTAATGTTGCAGACAAGTCTAGCTCGCTGTGATAAAATGCCATTCCATAGTGTCATTTACTACCAGAGTGCCTCCGTCCCTAATGCTCGCAGCTAGTGGCAAAATGTCAATATTAGCCAAGTTCAAACATTATTTCATTCAAATCACCATGCGGAAAAAAAATACAAGACCTTTTTAAAATTCCAGGGTAATCTACTAGAGTTGCGAGTGGTGGCAATGGCTGCATCCTGAGGTGCTAGAAAAAGGTCAGCAGAGAGAGGAATGACTTTCAAAGGTGGAGGACCTGAGAACGAATGGCTAAAAGGAGAGTGAAAAACGAAGGAGGCATTCGCATGGAGGGCAGCATAATTCGGGTGACACAAGCGCTTTCTGCCCTGAGCTCAATGCATATCTGTCGTAGCAGTCAATTCAGACATCTCCTGGTGATGCCACATTGTCATTGGAACTAAAGAGAGCTTCACTACATTTATTTTCCTCTCGGACGTCCTCTCCTCACCATCCTCCTCTTTGTGACTCTGCCGACTGTTTCATTCTTCACGACTGTTTCCTCTGATGCCGCCCACCTCTTTCCCTCTTTCATGCTTCATTTTTCCCTTCCTCATTGACCTGAGGATAAAGAGTATTTGTCAACAGCTCTTACTCTCCAGTACAGCCCACCCCCCGCTACCCTTCAAGCCAGAATTAATTTCATCCTGTCTCCATGAGAGAGTGCATTGATTGGAAAAGTTTGGCTGTATGCTGAGTACTTTTTATTGTTCTCTTTCCCATGCCACTCTCTCTTTGCTGATGAAACCCAGAACAGTTCATTGCCTCTGCCCAAGCAGACACAATGCTATCGGGGCCCATCTCTCTTTAGGTGACTATCTTTATCGGCCCTTGTATATAGATCTCCACGTTTGCACACCTCTCTCGCCAAAGACATAAATCAGGTCTGTGCAGTTTAGAGGTATGGTGATACATTCATTCTCTTGTAAAAAAAAAAAAAAAAAAGACGAGAAGGCAGACAAGACGTTGACATTGACACAAATTGCAGCATATGTGCCGAGGTCATACATTAATTCTCCTTGTGAAGCCCATCATTGGCTTCCCATAAATCCTGTTAATACCATTGCGGATGGACGTGCAAATTGGAAGTTTAAGTTCTCTGCTTTTATCTAGTTTCATCTATTTGGCGGAAGTGAACAAAGTACCATATTTTCTAAGTGGCTTTCTTCTATGTTGTATGCACTGTTGAGCTATTTCTTCTGTAGATAAACGCACTGACTTATTTTGGTACGTTCGTTTCCATATCAAACATGCCCACTTTGCAATTCGGCAAAGCTGTGGATTATAAATCACAGTAACTGACACTAAATATATATTTTGGGCATATCAGGTCCCCCCAGAGGAAATATTTAAATAGACACTATGTAATTAAGTCTTTGTATATATTTCATTGTATTTTTCCACACTTTTCTCATATTTCTAAGAAATTGATTGACATTGATTTTGAAAGACTGGCAATACGATCACAATCAGACATTAGGTCTAAAGATCTTGAAAAAAATGCTCATTAAGTGAAGATGATCTTTAATGGACACAACAACTTTTTCGATGCTGCAGGGCAAAAAAAAAGTTTTGTTGCAACACTAACGGAACTTTACAGTTGTCTATTTGGAGTGAGTCTAAATGGGAATTCTAGGCACAGCAGGTGTAATTGCTTATGCTCGGAGGGTATGTGAGGGCAGAAGAAGGGAGACTCCCTTATGTAGGACTGTAGGCAATCCCGTTTACTTAGCCCAGCAAGCTTGAGGGAGTACTTTGCTGGCCCAGTGTGATGTACTCCGCAGATACCTCCACTGAAGTACAGTCGCAGGAATTGAGTCAATATTTGACTTATTTTTATAGTAGGAAACTGGGGATTGGGTGGTTGCGTGCGGACGCCATAGGCCAGCTGTCAGGAAGCAGCACCTGGTTTTGACTGTGACCTGCATGGATCAATGCCTTCCTGATAATTCTTGTGGCCTCTGGGCTGCAAAGATAAGAGCAACCTGAAAGAGAAGAAAGAAGCAAAGTCACTCACCAACTCAGCAAGTCAGGATTTATGATCATATAGCACACACACACACACACACAAACACTCATAATTGACACTCTGGTATCGGTAAATGTTGTCGGTTTCCCTTAATGAGCTTGGCTCAACAGATAGTTTTCCCGTGACATGCAGTGATGTGTTGGAGGTTTACACATTGTTTAGGTCATTGAAAAACTAAATATATTGTCTTGTTCCAAAGTTTATTGTGCCATTTTTTATTGTGTCATTAGCCAATATAATGCCCATGGATTCAAAAACTACCAATAGCCCAAAATTTGATTGCATTTAAAGTTGCATTACAGGGGGTAATGTACTGAATTTACAGATATTTTTATCCAATCATTTTATTGAAACTATTTGGAGAAAGTAACAAATAAAGTGTAGCCAATGAAAAGTAGTTTGTCATAAGAACCAAAAGAAAAAAATGAACAATGCATTAGGAATCATTAAATACATTATTTTTATTGTTAGTGGCCCGCCGGATGAGTGGTTAGTGCGTTGGCCTCACAGTTCTTTGGTCCTGGAATAGGCTTTGGACCCCCCGCGTACCTTGTGAGGATGAGCAGTTCAGAAAATAATTTAATGTTTTTTTTTATTGTTCATTTTCCTTATTTATGGATCTGTGTGAATCTTTATATTTTTTTAATTGTCTTTGACAATATGCTATAATTTAATTATTGATTAAATAATCAAGACAGTGGGACTTCATTATCTATACTTATGTTTATTGTATTAGACTTAGAGCTTGGACTCCTAAACCCTCATTCATGTTGATATTACTCAATGACTTTACAAATTGTTTATGTTTAGGGAAAAAGAAAACAACATTCTTATCCCAATGCAGCCATAAAGACTGACGTTACTCAGGTAGCAGCAAAGGTAATCCTTGCTGAGTATTTGCATTTTGATGTTGTAAATCCATCCCTTGGGTAAACATCTCCAAGTTGGCAAACTCTGTTTGTTACGAAGACTGAGTGCGACACACACAAGCGGCAAACTAACACCAGAGGTTATAATCAACTTTAGAGGTGTGCTTATTTGAATGACTGATTAACAGTTTCATTCAATACTCATTAGCCGGCTAACTACTGCTGATCGATTGCTTGATGCATATATTTATATAGCACTTGTTTTTTATTTGCACTCATTTGAAGCTTTTATTGGTAGCCTGTATTCATAGTTCCTATTTTACAGCATTACAAACTACAAGTAAAATAATATACATACTGCTAAATACAAAGTGAGAGGAAAAAAAACAGTAGTTTGAAAACACATACTATATACATCTAAACGGACCTAGCTTTACAGAGTTACATTAGACATTCAGGGGGTCCTCAGTTTGTGATGAAGCTAAATTCTGTTGTGGTCCAAATAAGCTAAATTTGTACAAAATAGGAACTTGAAGTAATCTGTTAAGAACATACACTATATATAGATGTAAAGTCATATTTTCAGTGAATATTTCTATGAAAAAATTAACACTTTGAGCACATACTGCATCCAGTTTACAAATGTATCATAAAAGAAAACACACTAAGTGTAGTGAAATTATATTGTGTGATGGTATAGTATACTTATGCCAACAAATATTCTGTTTTACTTTTTTTAAAATTTTGCCATCATTTATTATCTTCTGTATGTGTTGCGTGCGTATGTTCCCAATGTTTAAATAATGCCAAACGAACCGTAGTAAAACCAATGACAAACTGCAATTACCCGTACATCGTGTAGGTTTACCTTTTGTAAAAATGCAGTGGAAATTCAAAGCTGTACCACTCTACATGCTGTCATTCCGTATATGGAAACATGAAACAGCTTGTAATCCATGTCTCAAAGTATTATGTTCCTGCTGGGGAAGTGCATGGACCAAGTCTTTAGCTATCAAACAGAACTACTAAATTTCCGTGTGAAGGATTATCGAGATCTGTCATGATCCCGTTCAAAATCAACCACAGTCTTTGTGGATGATGCGATCGCCCAATTGAGTTCTCTAAATAACGTTGTACAACCTCATCCTAGCTTTGCAACCATAACATCATGTGTTAAAGTGCGTTAATGTCATGTAATATTGAGCTGCCTCTACTATGTGCTGAAATGTAATATGCAATTACATTGTTGACTCACGCTCAAATGTCAGGTGGCCTGCTTCAGTAGACTTACAAATAGATCTACGCGGTCAATACACTGCAAGGTCTTTTGTGAAATGCAGAAACAGCATTTTCGTAAACAACATCTACAAAATAAAAGGCAATTCATGTTTTATTCAGATGAAGGTTAATTGTTAACAACAGCAGAAACAGATTTGATTGATGACCCCATTTTTATTTGCAGTTTGGCTTTTGCTACAGCTAAACCCCACAAATAGTATAGTCAATTATATTAGCGAGTCAATTGATTGAATGTCAGGGTTAATCATTACAACTCTTTGGGGATTTTGACAATTAACATCTGCAGGTAGATGATGTTTTCGACCACATTTTCTGTTTTCATTAGGTAGAGTTGCTCGGACAAGAGAACGTATATTGACAAACATTTCAAATTATTCTGATTTTTAAAAAATCCAATTTTAGCAAACGTCTTGAAGTCACATTTCCATATCCGTTTACATTATCGCAGCTCTTGACTTGAAAGAGTGGAATTTAGCGACAGAAGCTATTTCAGTCTTGCGTGATCCAGAATATTGATGAGTCAGATTACCAGTGGATGCCTACAATCAATCCAGTTGAAGAATGAGACTGGGTTTATGCAGTGGCCAAACTTTTTTTGTTGCTGTTCACCAACTGCACGTGAGAAGCCTCCCTAAAAAGACACGGACCTGCAATGGTATTCCTGCTCTAGTCTGCAATATATGGTGACTTGGCAAATATACATTCGTAGTCACAAACATAAAGTGCATCTTTTTGAAAGACTTATGTCTCGCACACTGTCACAGGATTCTGTTTAACCAACCCCTCTGAATTATTAGGGACATTTGATTGAATTTGTAGAACCTGCTAGAAACAATGGAGTAAAAAATAAAGACTTTTTAAATGTCAGTCAAATGAAACATGTTCTGTTTCATGAGTGTAAAAATAAAATCTGTCTTTATCTATACTTCATGCATATTTTTAAACAAAAGTAATATAAATATCTGATAATTTATTTCATGCTTTGATTATTTTTAAAAATCAACTTTAAACAGTTTTCTTACTCAAGCACTGTAGTTAAAGTTGTTTCATTGCAGTCATTCCTAAGTAACAATATCTTACTTGAGTACAATTTCTGTCTACTCAACCCAGCTCTGTACGACTTTAAAAAAATCGGTTTATTTAGTATGTACATCTAATAATGCAAGTGTTATGACAAAAAAAATGATTTTTTTACTTTTCTGGCAAATCAGAGCGAAGCTGCACAAGTTTGCAAAGATCAAAGTGAAATCCTTTTGATGCTGAAAGTTATGCATCTGTCGCCATCATTCTTGAAAATGCAATAGCTTAAAGGTATTTATTCAATACTGTCCCAAACATCCACTTGGATTAAATGTTGAACTGATTAGTTACTTGACTAGTTCAAGGCTCCTTTGACCTTTCGTATGTTGTCCACTTCATAACCTGAAATGCTTCATGGCAATTTCATTACATCTGGCAGACACCAGGGTGAAGTGATTGCCTGTCACCATCTATGCAAGCTTACAAATTAGATTTTGACCATTTGTAAAAAAAATTAAAAAATTAAAAAAAACAAACATTTTCCTTAGAGCAAAAGCTTCATCAAAATTGGGCCTTGTACGTACGTATATGCAATCTTTTTTCAGACATATCTGTCAGCTGGAAGTAATCACCCAATGATGCTAATAGCAAGCAATACACCTGTATTTCATGTATATTTGAGTGACACCATGTGGTTTTCCAGACTTGTACCATGAATGTTGAAGTGTTTATGCGTGCAAATAGAGTGGAAATGAGAAACCGTCATTAGTATGCATGAGCCCCATTAAATATTCACTCATTCAGCCTATATTTTATTTGGTCTCACTTTACAGTGGTACAAATCACTGGTAATGAACTGTGCTGCCATTTTTTGCACCACAGTAACGGGCAAAGCTGTGGCCGTTTGAGCGAGATGAGGTTTAGACAGTTTGCCAGTATATTACACAATTCAATTCTGTTAATAAAAGGAAAAAAATACAAATACCGCTCAAAATATAGTGAATGACAAGACTTTAACCTATTTCTCAAATAATAGTGCCATTAGTGTTTATAACATTGGTACTAAATTGGCACTAAAAGGCCTAATCACTGCCAAAAAATCACTTAACTCATTGGCTGCCATTAATGGCAATAGATGTCCAATCAATTTGTTTACAGTTGATTAATTCTTGGACCTAGCCACTAGTAGTGCTAGTTACTATTGGTAGATCTGTTCATTTCCTTTGAGCCTTAATATTGTCTCGTTTGTACTGTGACATCGCAATGTGCCCATCACAATACTCCCACTTTTTTTGAACCTGCATATCTGACTTATTTAAAAATCATTAGGCTCTGATAAGGATCTGAAGTGTGGTCCCAACAGCCTCGGCTAGCATAAACTACCTTTCACAGCTGCTTGCTAAGTCGTTCCTTTGAGGTTGAACAGCTAAAGAGCTGCCCTCCTTCCAAACTAAGTGAGGAAGGTGACCAAAGCGGGTAGGCTCCTCGAACAAGGTAGACCGCGGGAGTTTGGCTCCTTGAAGAGTAGATCTTGGAGCAAAAAAAGTGTGAGCCCTGCACTAGTAGAATTGTCACATTTGAAGGGAGGCAACATTATTGTGCCATCGTCCCATGAATTATCAGGTTCCAGGTGTCTTAAAAAGGTGTCAGTGTTGACGTGTAGAAATCCATAACAACCAGTGAACTGGAAGAAGGTGAGGATATGTAATAATGAAATGTGCAAGCCACCGAAGTGAACTGTTTTTCTGCACACCCAGATATGTTTACACCCAGTGCTTAAGACTACTTCTGAAAAAGTTGAAACATCATAAAGTTGCTACTCATTATTCAGGTATGAAGTCAGTTATGATGTATGTTGGGGCATGGAAAACATAACAATGTGCTGTTGAAGATCATAATATAAACATCATATATATTTTGTGATATAGTGGCTTACTATTAGCAGCAGCCTTTGAATAATATAAAGTTATGTATAAATGTATATACATACATACATTTTTCTAAATTATTCTCTATGCTCATTACTCTTAGCAAACACTAAAGCAAGATACTGAGACCCCCCACAAGCCCCAATGCCTCTGATGCACCTTGCAAGTAACTGATGAGTCAATTTGACTACCTTGAAGATGGAGAAGCGTTATACCAGTGAAAGACGTTTAATCTCTCAAACTATGAATCTTCAGGTGTTTTTATATGTTACTTTAAAGATAGCCCCAACATTGACATGAGACATGTTGAAAAATAGCCTTTAAACATAGATGTTCGTTTGATCACGTGTTTTAGAAGTTTGTAGCTGCTGAAGAAAACAAAACAAAAAAACACTACTTCTCTTGTTACAAAGCTACACAAGCTCCTCTCTGTTGCAAAGGAAATACATTATAATTCTACATACTTTATTTATACAGAAGTTTGACAGGTCCGAATAGAACTCAGGGGTTGTTGATGGCATCATATTATATATTCCAAGTAAAAATTTTATTCACTTCTGACCCGCTTATCCTCAGCAAAGGTCGTGGGCGGCTGGAGCCTATCCCAGCTAACTGCATATAATCTTTTTTTATTTTTTAATACAGATCATTGCTGGGAAGAAACATAAAATACACATAGTAACTGCTCATATTTTAAAATTGTGATTTTTCTCAAATTATAATTCATAAATGTACAGCAGGAACATTACATTCAACCTCGGGACAACACACAAAGAATTCTGTTCTCTAGGGTGATTCACTGATCATTAAGATAATCAAATCATTTGTATTAATCAATTAAGCAATCAATAATAATGTACTTTATGGACCATTCTGTGCGGGTAAAACGAGGGAATGGAGGCTTGAGCAGTCTTTGCAGTGTAGTAAGGTGCATCCAAATGTGTTGTTCAGGTCCAGATGGGTTTATAAAAGGGAGAGGAAGTGAACAAAGTATCAAAGCCCCCACTTCAGAAACCTATTATGTGTTATTAGAGTAAAATTCAAACCCCAATGTTACTGAAAAGAATTTCAAGATATTTTCTGAATCTCGTCTCGGCAATGATTATTTATTATTATTGTCTGTACTACATGTTCACAAGAAGTGGGGTTATTTAAGTCACAGTTCTTTTGATGTTAAATCATCTCTTTTTGTGTTTGGATCATTTCCAAGGAAAGTAAAAATGAATGCACCAAAACTGTAGACAGTTTAGCACATTAAAAAACGAGATGTTGTTATTCACGTAAAGAATTGTGCCTTACTGTTGGTTTTTAATATTTAGCATTTTCATTGCAAGCTAGGGAAACACTGAATTGTAAGATTATCTAGTCATTGAAATTTGCGAGCATGAAAGCCTGCACGTTAATTGTGTCCCCGATGATCTAAACATGCATGCACTGCAGAAGTGAAAGAAATTGGGGTATCACACAAAACACGATTCCGTCTACATTGACAGTGTTGGTGCAAATGACATGGCTAACTTGACTTTAGAACAACCTATGTTGCCTTTCGAGCAACGTCTTTTTCAGGGACGTCCCTTCTTAGTTCCACCAGACAATGCCATCCATTTTACCTCATCAAATTCTCAATGGGACTTCCTATAAATGAAATTCAACTTCACTTTTTGTTAAGTCTACAGTTATTCGAACATTTTTGAATGATATTGTACTGGATATACTTATGTTTGTATGTCAGTGTACCCTCTTGAAATCTGTTCTTATTGGGTCCCTATGTAGTCAAGAGGAACCAATCACGTTTTCCAGTGACCCATTAACTAATCTTAATTGGTCAGTGATGAGGACCGTGTGGGAGCACTGGCCCATTGGGATGGCTTGGTCGCCAAGATTCCCCAAGTGAAAGCCATGCTTGTTTGATTCGCTCTAATCTAATTAACGCTTTAACAGCAACACCTGGGCTCTTCTAAAAAGGAGTGTGCACACTGGCAGGCATGCACGTTTCCCAGATGGGGCTTTAACGGCTTTGATGGTGGCAGGAATACGATGATGATTGCACTTAGCTCAAACACTCACACTCAGTGACTCACATGAGCACACTCAATCAAAAGCATGCAGCATCTATGTTAGGCATTCATCGTATAGGTATGTGGTCATGAAGAACTATTTCAGTCCCCAATCTACATAACTGCCCGCTAAATGAAGTGATTAGTCTGTGCTCTGATGGTGCACCTGATTAGATTAACCACGCTTGCGCTTTCTGCTCCAACTTACTGCAACCTTAAACCCAACCTTGACCCCAATTAGCTTCAGACTCATCAGAATGAGCTGGGGGACACCACTGCTCCAACATCTTATCATCACACCACTAATCGCTCTAAATGAGTGGATAAATGATGCCAAATTGATATATTTGGCTATTTCAAATAAGGAAATGTAGTCAACTTAACTCATACCCTTAACATGTAGCCAGAGCTAACCCTCATTGTTCAAGTGGATTGGATTATAAAGTGGACTCAATTGTTTTTGGCTCTATATAAATCAATATTTCACATCACACAGGGCCACTATATGTACAGTTGTGGTCAAAGGTTTACATACCCTTGTGAAGAACATAATGTCTTGGCTCTCTTGAGATTTTTCTCTGATAGAGTGATTGGAACAGATACTACTTTGTCACAAAAAACTTCATGAAGTTTGGTTGTTTTATGACTTTATTGTGGGTGAACAGAAAAAAGTGATCAAATCTGCTGGGTCAAAAATAAACATACAGCAGCGCTAATATTTGGTAACATGTCCCTTGCCCATTTTCACTTCAATTAGGCGCTTTTGGTAGCCACCCACAAGCTTCTGGCAAGCTTCTGGTTGAATCTTTGACCACTCCTCCTGACAGAATTGGTGCAGTTCAGTTAAATTTGATGGCTTTCTGACATGGACTTGTTTCTTCAGCATTGTCCACAAGTTCTCAATGGGGTTTAAGTCAGGACTTTGGGAGGGCCATTTGAAAACCTTAATTCTAGCCTGATTTAGCAATTCCATTACCACTTTTGATGTGTGTTTGGGGTCATTGTCCTGTTGGAACACCCCACTGCGCCCAAGACCCAATCTTCGGCAGCAAAACAGCCCCACAGCATAATACTACCACCACCGTGCTTGACGGTAGGCATGGTGTACTTGGGGTTAAAGGCCTCACGTTTTCTCCTCCAAACATATTGCTGGGCATTGTGGCCAAACAGCTCGATTTCTGTTTCGTCTGACCACAGAACTTTCCTCCAGAAGGTCTTATCTTTATCCATATGATCAGCAGAGAACTTCAATCAAGCCTTAAGGTACCGCTTTTGGAGCAAGGGCTTCCTTCTTGCACGGCAGCCTCTCAGTTCATGGAGATGCAAAACACGCTTGACTGTGGACACTGACACCTGTGCTCCACCAGCTTCTAATTCTTGGCAGATCTGATTTTTGGTGATTCTCGGTTGAATCTTCACCCTCCTGACCAATTTTCTCTCAGCAGCAGGTGATAGCGTGCGTTTTCTTCCTGATCGTGGCAGTGACAAAACAGTGCCATGCACTTTATACTTACAAATAATTGTTTGCACTGTTGCTCTTGGGACCTTCAGCTGCTTTGAAATGGCTCCAAGTGACTTTCCTGACTTGTTCAAGTCAAGGATTCACTTTTTCAGATCCATGCTGAGCTCCTTTGACTTTCCCATTGTAGCGTTTATGGGCGTTTGCATCCAATGAGCCCTATTTAAATGGCATCGGAGAAGTCACCAGCTATAGTCACTCATAATCACTTACAAGAAGTTTAAGAGGCCATGCTATGAAGCTTATTTCACTGACACAACTTTCTAAGTCACCAAAATTGCTAATTCGTGTTGCTGTATGTATATTTTTGACCCAGCAGATTTGATCACTTTTTCTGTTAACCCATAATAAAGTCATAAAAGAACCAAACTTCATGAATGTTTTTTGTGACAAAGAAGTATCTGTTCCAATCACTCTATCAGAGAAAAACCAGAGTTGTAGAAATAACTGGAAACTCAAGAGAGCCATGACATTATGTTCTTCACAAGTGTATGTAAACTTTTGACCACAACTGTATATGTGCACACAGTGTGTGTGTGTATGTGTGTGTTTCCATTTAATTTTAATAAAGCGAGAGACTAATTCAGATGAAAGAAAAGAACCATTGATAGCTGTCAGATGACAAGATTCAGTTCAGTTATGATCAAGACAACCCGACGCCTCAGACAATGACAGGCAACAGCAGGTCAAATTTCTGCTTCACTTTTGAAAGCGCTTGGATGGTAAAAGCAAAGTGAGGCCAATGTTTTCCACTTGGATGGATTCAAAGTGAAAGACAGCACAAAAGTGGATTTTTGTCACTCTTGTGACTTGCTTACACAGAAATGGATGAAACATGCATCATGATCCCACTCCTGTCTCTGTCAGTGAAACATTTCAACAGATTACACAGTGACAGCACACTCGCAATAGAAATATATGGCTTTATCCAAAGTTACAGTCCTTTTTTACCCAAATATTGACCCACAGGCATTCATTTCAACAATATAAAATTGTTCTCAAATGACATAATAACATGTTTGTGATACGCTTTCAATAATATAACTCAGAAATACAATACTTCAGTGATCAAGCATTTATGTCCGACTATCACATCAGAGGGTACTTTAGTTAATTTGATATATTGGACTTCACTGATCACATGCTAAAAATACGGAGCTCTATATCTAGTCCTGCCATTTTTAGTTTCCAGATTTGTTTTTAATTAGTGTAACTGAATTGGAGTTGTGTTTGTTGGTGCTTGTCGAGTTCTTTCAGCACACCTTTTCAGACTTTCTTTCCCGAAGCCAAATGGGTATCCATATGTCTAAAAGTTATCAAGCTGTAATGGTAGAGAGAATACAGAACTCACTTGATAGTACTTTGAATTTCATGTTCGGGGAGTAAGGCTTCTCTTCCACAATTTGACTCTCTCTGTTTTCAGATCTGCTATCTCGATGAATTGTTTTAATACTGTTATTCCTTAATACAGTTAGAAATTAGGTCGCAAATCGCCCATTGAGACTTTTTATCCACTGTGGTTTGACATAGTTTGTAATGTTGGTTTTTATTTTATTTGCTCCAGTAGAACTCTTAAAGATCTGATGCCACATAACCAAATCTGTATGGGAAACGGGGAGAGTTTATTTCTCATTTTCTCAAATTTTTACTTAAACATTTCACCTGCCACATTTTTTTAATTCACTGATGCATTTTGGCCTTGAAAACACACATGCACGTGTTTACTGTCTTTATGGGAACTTTTTGGGCTAACGCAGTAATTTTGTTTATCAGTTAAAATGTTGAATCAATCCTTAATTAATCTTAATCCAATTAATGGCCAATGTAGCGGAACAGATTGTGTTTTCTTTGAATAGTCTGGAAGAAGTAGAGAATAAAATAGAAGCAGGTAAAGACTAGGCTGCAATAGGCCAGTGATTTTTTTTAATACCTACAAGTTGCCTTTCATGTCGCTGCTTGGATTTTTCTTCCAAGCCTTGTATGCCATGAGTGTCATCATTTGTCTGTAGCAAATGATTGGATATGTGGAAAAAAGCTAGAAAAGGCCGTAGGAGACAATACAATCCTCGCAAATTGGATTATCATATTATGCACCTCCACAGCCAGTTAAATGCAGAACCTCAAGTGGAATTTTCTTCTTGTCCATTTCCTACCTATCCACTATTCCTGTCTTGCTTCCTGACAACCCCTCCTTCCTCATTGCTCTGTGCCTGGGATCAGTCCTTACTCAAGGGCTTTGATAAAATCCTTTCAAGGCACATTGTGACAGTCGGAAATGTCGTTCTTACATCAGAGGTCCCTGAAACGAGGCTTGTCATATCATGTGGTGCGCTTCACTTTATCTTTTCCTCCTTTTCTCCACCTTTTTAGTCACTGGCTGGCAGTGAATGTGTATGTTTCAGTTCCATCGATAGACAGCGAGAGACACCCAATCGATTTTAATTTTTGGCTTCTAGAAATATTAAAATAACCCTTTTTCAGACTACTTGTCTGAATGTTCATGTAGTCCAACCAAGTGTTTGGCAAACTTTCAATCTCAATCAACAAGTTGTCAGTATCATTCTCACATTCTCAGAGAAAATTCCCTTGTTGTATCACTGTTGAAACTGCAACATATTTTCCTTACCAAGCACTGCGAGGGAGGCAATAATTGAGTTGAGGCCCATAAGAGTCTCATTAAGACATTGTCAAGCTCCAGGAGAGACCATGTGCAATGGGTTTGGACAACAAAGAGACTGCCAGAACCCCTGGGCCCAGCTCCTCTCCAGCTGGAGGGCAAAAGCGTACATTTGTGTATAGGTGTATTTGTGTTTTTTCCCCCCATGAAGTGTGTAATTGTGCATTAGATTCACAGGTCTGTAGAGCACCATCTGTTTTCACAGAATTTGTTCCATCAAAAGCTTCTGAGGTTCACTGCTGCCACTATGTGTGACAAACTATTGATAGGAACACCTGTTTACTGTCTCAAGCTCTCTCCCAGCTCCACAGGAGCAGCTGCTCTAATGGAGACAGTTTCGGAGATGCCACAAGCTGGGGGCTTGAATTGTGTCGACATAAAATTCCAAAGGCATTCAAGATATTAAAGTAGTGTTTCTTCACTTGTGAGTTTATTCAGGTATTATTTGCATTGCAACATGTACTTTAACTTTTTTACATGTTGCACCTTTTTGTACATTTTTCCAATCTTTGGTCGGGCAAAAAGTAAGGCTTTGTACTAGCATCCGTTTTCCCCTTCACAGTTTTTTCTCCTAATATTGTATTTACCCTCTATCCTCCTGATACAGGCAAAAGGTGAACACTGAGGCATTTGGACACCGACTTCTCCTTTTTATGTCATCTTTTTTCTGAATAAAATCCATATATCCGTATAGCTTTTTCTAGAAATTCAAAACCCAGGCAGAGCTCGGCTGATTATTAGCCGATAAATTATGTCCAAAAGGCACCCTGGATTTAAGACCTCATGAAAAACTTTATACGTACTCTAACTTTAGTCGAAAAAGTAAAACAAATAAAGGTTGCCTTTGATCACTTGGATCATGTAATAAAACCAGGGATATTGTGGCTATATTTAGTCTGGTAAGAGTGGTTTTAATATGTCAGTTATATTTCCCAGGTCTAAACAGTGTTGTATTTACAGTGGCCTTCAGCTATTCGTTCTTGCCTTTGCTCTGCTCTTTTGATACAAGTGCATTCGATTGAATTTAAATAAGAACCAAGGAGGTAATATCAGTGACGTTACAGAGAGTCCATGTTCTTACATATTTAAACAGTAATATTTTACCTTTGACAACAGGTAGCCAGATAAGCGTTCAAATTTACTCTTGGGTCAGAGTATACCGTATGTTGCCTCCAGACACTGATGTGTCTGAAACATCTTCTTCTAGCACCTGTTCATAGAAACACTACAGCATATACAAAAATATATGCAGAAATAATCTTTGTTTATTTGATCGCTCCACTCAACATTCTTGTCAGCCATGAATTACGGCATATAAAGGGGATTCTTGCAGATACAATTCTCTCACTTTATGTTTCATTGTTATTCTGACGTTTATGCTCAAGCTGAAGAAGAAATCTATTTCGAGGGAGACAGCTTCATCCCAATCCAAAGCATTTTCTGATGGCCTGCAGTGTAACAAGACACCATTTTGAATACAAGCTTAAAGTGTGCCTAATTTAAATTTGGGATTTTTATATTGCCCTCACTGTTTTGTAGCAATGGTAACAACAGTGCAGTACTGTAGTTCAGTATAGTATAGTATGCAGATTACTGTAAATTATGCTGTCTAGAGTGATATTTACAAATCCGAGGTTTTGTCAGAGTATTATCGTCAGTAGCATTTTAAATAATTTACTTGTCTCAGGGTAATAGAGAATGCTTTACTGGCTACTCATGCTCCTGCATCAGCACTTTCTGCAGGCAGAGGATGTTTCTTTGCTAGATTAGAGTGCAGACATTTTGTGGATGTAAATAGATTCCAATGTATAGTAGGAGACTATGTATATCATATTTTCATTGCCATGTTTACAGTGAGTGTTCTTTTAACTAGAGCTGTGGGGCTATAATTCAGGTCCGTACTGCATATTGGAAACCGATAAGGGTCTATGTCGTTAGTGAAATACAATTTTTAAATAATGTATTCAAAGTCATCTTCAGACGAAGATATTAAATTTGGAAAAAGAAATGGACATTATTGACCCATAGTATGTGCAGTGTACACCCTTGCAATTATGTGTAATGAGACATTTCACCAGTCAGTTGCACGGGAAAGTGACCCAAAACTTTTATCAAGGGTGTAGTACTGCCACAAACAATTCTTTTTTGTTACAACTTCCATTGTCTTGTAGTGAAATATCGCAGAAAGATCACCTTATTGACAAACTGTGCTACTATATTTATCTTCTCAGATTGTAGTTTCTAGATTTATAGCACTCTTTGTTTTTGCAGACTCTGCCAACCACAACCTATGAACTTGAGATTGTGGCCAAGGACATGGCAGGAAGTGAAGTAGGCCTGACAGGAACAGCCACAGCAACCATTACCATCACAGACAAGAACGATCATGCTCCGGAGTTCACGCATCCATTGGTGAGTAAATATGATATAAAGTCCAGCAAAAGAGTATTTCAATGAATGTACAAGTTGTTCAAATTGGACACATCCTCTATATGGTACACTGATGTAAAGGTAATATTTCATCATGTTATCTATTGAGAATTGTTTTTATAATTAGTATCGTGAACTGTTGAAGAATACTTTTGAACTAGTACGCCTACACATTTTTAACAGTGTGAGGTTATCCATTTCACATTTTGCGGCTGTATAGTGCCTTCCTTTCTCCACACAAACACACTTGCCTACACACGCTCAAAAGCCCAGTATCTGTAAGACCTTGACCTTCATGTATGGAAAATAATATGCTAAATTAAAGCTCAAGGTACAGCCAACGAGAATCACAGAGTCTGCAAATAATGTATTTGACAAATAAGAAGGCATCATATTAATTGGTGGATATGGGTGCACGGGCAAGATAAGGAATTCACGAACAAGAGTGGGAGTAAGCAGCGGTTTGTTTAGTCAGCAGTGCCTCAAGGCATTTGCAAAATAGACTAAATCTGCCTGACGGCCATAATATTAGATGGATGTGTTGATTTATTTATTTTTATTTTTTTTAGAATATGCTCCCAATCAATGCTGATTTATTTCTCCATGTGATGGATGTGTTGATAGTCTCCGCATCATGCTGCCTGCGCCCCAAGGTTTCGTTGTAACACTGGTGTTGTTCGGTTGTTAATGGAAACACCCTCCGACGCAATCTGTTTTTGCGACTTATCACACTTTGCCCCAACGCAACCTCCCTTGTAGTCCTCCCATGATGCATTGTGGTGTCAGGGCCACTTGTAAGGAGCGCAGCTCAGATGTGAAATGTTACAGCTCAGAGGGCTTAGCAGGGCTGTTCAGAGTGCACCATGTCCGTGTCCCAGTTAATGTTCTCATTTCTCATGAGGAACAGAGCCGGTTAACGGCCTTTAAAAAGCAAGTGTTTGACACTGCTGCAAGATCCCGGTATAAATCCTCCCACAAATCCCAGTGCTTTTCAACCTGCCCATGAATTATAAATGACCTCACAACTGACCACTGAATTACAGCCAGTTTATTTCCAAGTGTGTATTTGTGCAGCATTTGTATCACCACCCAAATCCTTTCAATTATTTATTATTTCATTTCAGTATTGCCAAAATGATTCTTTCAGGTAAATTCTTTGTTGTATTTGAAACATGGCACCTGCATTAACCAAATAAACATTCAAACAAAAATTGAGGTTAGTCTTTTAAACAACCTAGTTTTAGGAGGACAAAAAATATTCTGATAGACTATCTGGTGTTGTTGTGTTCGCCCATAAGCTCTTGGGTTTTATACAGTGTACAATTGTTTGTTGCTCCCACTGCATCGGTGGACTTCAGTAGCTATTACAAGGCCGGCTTTTGCTGAGACTTGCTTGTATCCTTTCACCATTCTGCACATAAACCTTTACAAACAATTTATTTCACACCACAGCTGTATTTTTTTAAAATATTGTTTATTAGCCACACTTTTATATACTTAAATATACATTTTCTTTCTCCCAATTTCCTCGATTTACATTGTGTCTCAGCTTTCAGCTAATTCTGCACATATTCTCATCGAGTCTATTTCCCTAACTCCCCATAACAAGATGGTAATGGACCTTATCCCTCCTGTCAGTCAACCTTAATGAAAACAAGACAGATATATTTTCACTCTTGCTCATCCCGTTCTCTTTCTGCCTGCAAAACGCCAGAATGTTCTCCTGTATGATGACCTGACAATGTGCATTCTCTGAAATCCATCTGTCCCATGGATAAAGATGTTAGCAATGATGGATGGAACGCCATGTACGGGGCAGCAGGGTGCTGTCAGTGCACGACTTTCTTGGGGAATAGCTCACGGGTATCACGGATTAGTGTGGGGAGTGCATGATTGCTTCGGTACACACATTGTTGTCTCCGGGTGATGCGGGGGCACAGTTGACCAGAAATCATCTTAAAAAAGAGCCAATAGGAAGGGATTTGTGGGCTGTATGTCAGGCGAGATGAGTTATATAAAGGATCAACATGTATTGCTTTATATGTGAGTGGGGGGTGTGTGTTTTTGGCTATGTGTTTGTCTTGGACAGCTCCAGTCTTTCTGCCACTCAAGATTGATCAGAGCCATGGTTTCAGGGTGCTTTTCTGAAAATAAGGGTGCGACGGGAGTCAATGTCTGCCCTTGTCTTTATTGCCCAAACGGGCTTATTTGTTTTACTTTTTCAAGAAGCACAGATATACATATGCTTTCGTGCTCTGAATGGCAATTGCCATGTGAGGCAAATTTCTTTGACAAAAGCTGGGTGACTTATCTCCAAGACAATACGATTTTACATGTAGTCCTGTCAGTTGTTATGCAGTGTAAAACAGCAGTCAAATTACTTGGCAGCGCTTTATGCTTTGCTTTATTCAGATGTGATCTTGTTGTGAAGGCTGTCATGTGAAATCTGCTCTGTCGAATGTCACATTCCCCAAAAGTTAGTTTTTTTTACTATTACTATATAGAAATCTTCCGTCCCTCTCAATCTACTTCACTCAGGCTTTTCTGTTGGCCATCTCAAACACGCCATCCCATGCGTAAAAGCATTTACTCTAACGATTACAGATGATGAAAAGACACGTCATGGCCAACGAGGCATGGTTGCGAACATAGTAGAGGAGTAAATCATGTAGCAATGTGGAGAGCCGCCAGCGCCACAAGATACTAGCAGCTAATAGCCGCAGGGTTGGAGACATGTGAGGCCATTCCAACATGAAGCCAAGACCACAGGCAAATAAGTAAACTCGGTTCATAATTACCCTGGGGAGACACACTCCATAATCCCAGCTAGTACCAATGCAAAACAAGAAAATGGGGGAAGTAAAGTATTCATCATTCATTCATTCACTTCTGTACCGCGTATCCTCGCAAGGGTTGCGAACGATACATGGTGCTGAATGTCCACACACATTGGATTTGCCCATGAGCATTACTGGTTAGATATTTTACCAAGGTGAAAACCAGAAAGCTGTCGCCGAAAGAAAAGAAAATCTATTAACGACCCGCCAATGATTTGGAATGTCTGGAAGAAGAAGGAAAAAATAGCCGACGAACTGCAAGACCAAATGGAAAAAGTAAAAACACATTTGATGGCATGTTATCGAAGACCTTGTGACAACTCTTATGGGCAACAACATCCGGAAGGCAGGAGTGAAGGTTAAAATCTACTTCATGAATGGAAATACTCAGGCATTCCAGAAAATTAAAACATAAAAAAATGTATATATCAAGGCTAAACTACTTTGGGGATAACATTTCATGGATGGATAACAAAATATGGATCCTCCACCAACATGGATAGAATTTTTAAGGCTTTCAGAAAAAGTATCAAGTGATGACTTCAAATAATGGGGCTCATTCGAAACACAGTAGAGGGAAGATAATGACTACTTCTCAGACGGGCTCATTATTCCAACACATGATGGTAGCAGTAGCATTAAATCATAAGATTACAGATGTATTTTTTATTAGCCTTTTAAAAAAGATATTTTTAAAAACTGAAGGAAGATCGGTTACATAGGGAAAAATAATTACCCAAAAAGCGATTAAAAAAAAAAAAAGACAAGTTGGAGGCTTTAGTCAGTCTTGAAATGTTGTCATTTGGCACAAGAAGGCATGGTTAGTTCCCGAGACGACTTGCACACAAATTCATGTTACTGAGTAAACTGAGCTTGTGCTACATATCTTTCCCTTTTAAATTCCAATGTTGATAACTGAGGAATGAGCTTTACTGTTACAATACTTTTGCTTTGGACTGCACTCCTTAAACTAACACTGTGTTTCTCGCCTCTAGGCATTAACTGACTGAACGGTTTAAGTGCTTTAAACAAGCATTGGACAAATAAAGGAAAAGATAAAGACAAAATCAATGTTTGTTTCTCCCCAGACAAATGAATGGTTTTCACTGGGGTGTAGCATTAAGAAGGCAATCTGTGAAACAACAATACCATGGGCTGTGAAGAAATGCATTTATCTACACTTCAGTTGTGCTGTCGTTAAGTAGGATGTTTCATGTTCAAGATTACACTGTAAACTTTGCCGTAATAATGGGGTTGACAGTGATCGCACACAGGCACGCACGGAGCGACATCTTTTCCGTGTCCGTATCTTTTCACATTCAGGGTGAACCCCTTTTTGAATTTTGCTGGCAGACTGCTTGGCTGTTTAATTGATTGAATCCTTTTGCCAAGCATGATCAGTGGGGAGCATTTTGATGGACAGTGTTAAATGAATTTGAAACAGTAGATGAAATTAACGATGAAGGACATGAGGGTTTATTTTACTTTGTGTGTCTGTTCACTCATGTGAGATTGCTGAATTAAATGTAGGAATTGAATAAAGTGTCAAAAGTAGAGCCGTACAATGGGAAAGGGAAAAAAATGGAAAGGAATTTTGAAAAAATAATACTTTTTGGTGAATGTAGAACAACAATTTAAAGACAGTTTGAACAATGAGGCATTTGGTTTATAAGTATGCATCCATGTTTCTGGATGAGAAAAAAATGGGTGCCTACATGCACTGCTTAACTTTCTTTTTGTGGTCATCATAATTCTGTCGTTTAAGTCCATATTCAGTGAAAGTAACTCGTTGATGATATTAAGATAGCCGCGGGCTTGTAAAATGTTTGTCAGAGTCTGATGTATTCGCACAGTAACAGGCACAATTTATAGTCCAAATGGGCAAATTAGGTACTTCTCTCCATTTTCATCGATTCTATTTGTCTTGCTGATGTTGATTTTCCTTTTTGCCTGCAGTTTGAAGCTTACGTACTTGAGGGCTCGACAGGTGTGGTCCTAAACCTAACAATCGATGACAGAGATGACCCAGCGACGGGTGCATGGAGAGCCGTGTACTCCATAGTCAACGGAGATTCCACACGAAGATTTCAGATTCAGACCAACCCAGACAATAATGAGGGAATGCTTTCTGTTGTGAAGGTATATAAGGGTAAATCTTCTTTCTTCTCCTAAATGTCCTTGATCTAACACGCTTTTTTTTAGCCTCTAGACTATGAAGGCACAGCGTTCCACAAGATCTACATTAAAGTGGAAAATGAAGACCCACTGGTTCCAGATGTTTCTTATGGCCCTACCTCCACAGCAACTGTTCAAGTCAAGGTTTTAGACATTAACGAAGGGCCGGTCTTCTTCCCTGACCCGCTGGTTGTGACCAGGATGGAAAACATTCCAGTGGAAAGCTTTGTAGCCTCTCTTAATGCCACAGACCCGGATACATTACAGTTACAGAGTGTAAGGTGAGGCACTTAAATTAAAAATGTTGAACGACATCACTGTATTGTATATTGTCCGTGGGTGTGCAATGTTGCGTCCACTTTTTGTTTCATTGAATTTCTGGCCTACTTTCTGCTTATTGTGATCATCTTTTCCCCTGTAGTTACATTACCTACATTAACAAATAGACCTAAATAAGCACTCGCTAATGATAATGACCCGAGAAATAAAGCCACTCAATTGTGACATTACGAATCAAATCATTGAGGTGGTCCTGTCCACTATAAAAATTAATAGATGAATAGTTAAGTAAAATAGACTGTATCATTATTGAGTGAGCAATACACTTACAATTATGAATGATAATATGAAAAATATTGAATGAAACGTCTGATTTCAATAAAGTAGACTTGAATGGGCAGGTTATGGGTTATAAATGTATCCTGTATTGACTGAAGTGATTGCATTTCCAATTTAGCCACATTTTAAAATACTTTTTTTTCTGATCTGAAAATACTCAATTTAACTTGTATTTTCTCTATATACCACTTTGACACTAAACTGTTTAAAAAATCTAAATTGTGAAACTCAAATGGTGTGTAGTATATCAGGAATCCCAGATAGAAAATTTTCAGACTTGTTGGATTATAATGACGAGGTGAAGCTAAACTTTCTGCTTCTGATTTACATTTGAAACTTGAAAGTAAAACTAGAAACGGATGTTTTTCAAATACACCCTATTTTTCAAACATGGTGTGTTTGAAAAACAACACGACAAAACATCATTTCCATATGAATCATTCAGTCTCGCGGATATTATGCATAACAGCATCTTTCATTTTTAACTCAGTTATCTGCGGAATGCATTTCTTCACTTCACTTATAAGGCACATTGACATTGGACTTGCACCAGGGATTGTGACCATGCCAGAGCTGTGACCTGTCGACAGTTTGAGGACACTGAAAAAAGACAGACACTGGGATGGTTGCAAATGGAGAATGAGGGAGCGTGCACAGAATGAAATAGCGGCTAAAAAGTAGAGTCACTTCTCTTAGCAATACTGCTGTCTGCCTCTGCATAAATGTGCAGGTGTTTGATTGTGTGGGCGACACTGCGTGTGCATGATGCTGTGTGTGTTTGTACATGCCCTAGGTTCTACGGGTTAAATGAATTTGACATGGAACACAATGCGTCTGAGCCTTGGATCACTGTCGTCATTCAGAGGCAAAGCACGCACAGCTTGGATTTCCGCTTGTATATTTTCCATGTAATGAGTCTTGGTAAATAAGACCAGTGTTTACTCAAAGAAGTGACCCAACAACCAACCATTTCCTATCATTTAGTTTCCATGACAGCCCTGGTGTTACCGGGTCAGACGCTTTAGTAATATGGTAAATGAATGTGATGAAGGCGGAACGGTGGAAGAGGTATTAGCACGTCAGCCTACAGTTCTGAGATCGAGGGTTCAATCCCTGGTGGAATCCAATTTTTCTGTGTGGGATTTGCAAGTTCTTCAAGTGCCTATGTGGGTTTTCTCCTGGTACTCTGATTTCCTTCCACATCCCCAAAACATGCATGGTAGGCTGGGTGAACACTTAAAATTGACCCTAGCTATGGAGTGAGAGTTTGGATGGTTGTTTGTCGTGTTTTGCCCTGCAATTGGCTGGCAACCATTTCATGGTGTTCTCCACTTACTGCCCAAAGTTGGCTGGGATAGGCTCCAACACCCCCCTGCATCTTGTGGTAAATGGAACAGAAAATGAATGAATTCAGTCAGAAGACAGTCATGAGTTGATGATGAAAGTGGGAAAGTTTATACGAGATGAATCAACCAGCACATAAAATAAGGCCAAATTTCCCAGCATGAACACTTGACATTTAAACATACCGAGCTGACAAAAAAGGTCCTTCTTAAGAATACTGTCATCACTGAGCTTCCTTTGTGAAATATAATGTATTAATTATGGTAGTCATGACTGAAATCTGAAAATATGCCATTTCTCAGTCTGAACCAGAAAGTGAGAAAAGTATAGTAAAATATACTTGCTATGCTAATCCGACATATTTAATCAATGAGGGTGGCATTTTACTCTGCGCAAAATTTGCACGAAAGGGTAATGAGACAGAGAAGTTGTATAAATTAAATATTTTTAACAGCTTAACGTGTGACATTACATCAAGTTGTGTTCTTTGTGGTCATATTCAATAAAAAATGGTTACAGTCCACTTCTCTAAAATAATAATAATGATAATATATTCCAGAAGTAATGAGTAATCATGAGTTGAAACTTTCTCAATTTTCTCAATCACACATAGCAGTTAACCCATTTCCTTCCATTGACAGCGATATATATCTAATTCATTTGAAGTGAGAGGCCTCACAGTTAAAATGAAGTGGCCATCTAAAATGGCAGCAGATGAGGTAGATGGAATATGAAGTGAATTGCTCAATAGTCAATGATCCAACCCACAACTGTGCAGACTAACTTTCAAATGAAACAATGTGCTGACACGATGTTCTGCATTAAAAGATAGGCAATATGCACAAAGCAGTTTTGATATTCATTCATTCATATTCCATACCACTTACCCCAACAAGGGTCATGGGGGACACCCTGAAATGGTTGCCAGCCAGGTGGCACAGTTTTGTTACTAAAAAACAAATCAAAAGTGGTACCTTGGTTTGACTTAACTTGTCCTTCCAGACGAGCCCAGTCTGATTTTACGAAGATTCATTTTTCTCCTTTTCTTAAGAATGGTTTGAATGTATTTCAGGGCAGTTTTTTAAATTTCACAACAGGGTGCACAGTACTTGTTTATCTAACGCTTAGTCCAACTCAGTTTCTGCCGTCTGAATGTATGAATGTTTGCCCTGGTAACCCATTTGCAGCTTCTTTCTGGGGTCCTCTCTCTCCAAAATAAAGTGTGTGCTGTGTCCCTAACCTTACTTTGAAAAATGAGAACATCTCATGAATTCAGGTCATGCATTATTCAGCAGCTCCCTTTTTGCTTTCACTCCTCACTGTGGGCAAATGCTCAGTGAGAGACATGGGACCTAAAAGAAGAGAAGAGTGGAAGCTTAGATTTCAGGCTCTAAGACTCGCGGGTAGCTTTGAAGAGGCACGGGTTAAGTAAGAGAACAGGGCAGACAGCCGTTCAATGCGATGCAAGGACAGGCTTTGGTGTGCGATATATCAATGTTATGAATGGCACAAAGGGTGACCGTGGATGCAGGTCAGACAAAATCATCTCTTGTTCTTTAAACCGTCATTAGAAAAAAGACAAATACATGTCTTTTGACCGACAAATGGACAATACCGTGTTCTTTCAAGCATCCTGTCATTGACCGGCTTTTCAGCCACCGTAGCACTCACTGAAGCAATATTGATTGTAAGGGATTATCGTCTAAATAACTGATTTTTCCTTTTTTTATTGTTTTTTCCCATTTTATTTAGCGTTCCCTTATTTGAATTACTCGTGTTATGGACTGCAAAGTCTGATTGATGGACTCGATCACATCGTGACATCATTTATATGAAACAAGTTTGTCTCAAAGTGAGGTCTGATACATGTCTGCATTACAAATTATAACCATAACGATGTTTTGATGGAAATGGGATGCCACCTGAATTATGTATTTTTAGAAAACATTTTGAATAAATGCATGCTGTCAAATGTTCTCACAGAACGTAATCACAAGACATTTGTGAATGTCAGCCATCAATCTTGATCACTCGCATGTATCACTTTCATCGCTGGGATAAACACCACTAAATCTAGAGCAATCAATTAAAATCACACTGTTTTGTATTCAAAACAAGATGTCTCTAGCATGCAAATCGGGAACCTATTGGAAAAAAGCAACTAATGTCACTTTAGCGGACAACTAACCACTTTAGTAGCTTTCAATCCTTTTAGCTACATGAAACAATTAGAGGTAAGATAAATGCTGCCTCATTATTGATGCGAAACTAAATGAGAGTTGGCTGAGGCTACTCGGAAGGCAGCAGTGTAAAAGCAGATCTTAAAGTATAGAGCAAAGAGATGTATGGAAAAAAAAACTATTTTTCTTTTACAGGCCCATTCACAGTATGTATCCTCCTTGTCCTCACCCCATTCTTCGTCCCTCATCATCATCCCTCTCCCTGCTCCACCACCATTTCTGTTCCGCATCTCACGCTTTTCCTGCTGTGAATTTAAATGAAGTGCACAGTAGTTGTGGCCAAACAGAAGTCAGCAAACCCTTGTCCATATGAGTTTTGCTTGCACAAACTCTGCAACTCTCTGATGCAAACATTTTATTAACATTGGCTGTTGGCCATTTCTCTCACTCGCTCACCTCTCCTGTAGTTTGCTCTCAGGAGAGGAAGTAGTTATATAACCGTGTTAATTGAGCTGGATTTTGAGTAACATTGGATAACTTTATCCAATGTTGATTTAGGAAACTAAAAAACTAAACAAAGAAAGGTCAACAAATAAGGCTGACGCACCCCCACAGTTCAGGAGATGAGATGAGGACAACAAGGATATATATATATATATATATATATATATATATATATATATATATATATATATATATATATATATATATATATATATATCACTTTTTAGAAAATATATTACTGTAAAAGGTGTGTTATTTTGACAGTAACAATGTAAAGTGTCTGTAATCTCAAATTTTCAACTTCCCAAGGTATTCCATGCTGCGAGATCCAGCAGGCTGGTTGACCGTCAACCCATTGCGAGGCACTGTCAACACATTGGCCTCTCTGGACCGTGAATCTCCTCATGTTTACGACAATAAATACAGAGCTCTCTTCATTGCCATTGATAACGGTAAGTCAAAACGAAAACTAAAGACTGGTACATTATGTCTTATTCAGAATATTTTGCATTTTTATTGGCTGCCATTGACAGACAGTAGACATCTACTCCATTTCATTCAGAGGGCTGGCAGTGAGTGATCATGTTTTAGCGCCATAGATGTCCAATACATTCAATCACTGTCAGCTCCTTCCAAATCCAATGGATTGGACGTCTATCCCATCAACGGAAGCAAATAAAATTGTTTATAAGACAAAATACTATATCCATATCCGTATTACTTGATTTGAAACCTTTTATTCCATTATACATTTTCTGTGACATGTCGAATTGTTATATAAACACCAATCCTAAATATATTGCAATTGGCAAAGCAAAATGGGGCATTTATGGAAGGAGTTGCCAAATTCCTGCACAAGAGGTGGTCACTAGTCGGCATTGACAGAGGAGCTACTGGATGAATCTCTCTCTAAACCCAAGGCGTTAAAAAAACCTCAAAAGTCAATTTCGTCCTTAATCTTGTTGATTCTTTCTCGTCTGGACTGAACTCTCATCTGTTCTCCTGTTCTTGCTGCGATCATGGCAGATCCATTAGTGAGGCTGAGACATTCTATTAAAATACAGCAGAATGTGGTTCATGTGTTGGTGAGTTTGGCAGGTGTGAAAAGATGAATGCTGAAAGATGATTGATATAACGCAGAGGAGCTCTTTTGAAGAAAACAAAGAGGTCGAGAATATAAGCAAGGAGTACAGAAGATGAACGATTAAATGGAGAACAGAACCTCCTCACATCTACATTGATGATGAATCGGTCTGATCCTTAAATAAACACTCGCAGAAAAATATTGGCTACCAGTTGCCTGACTTGAGTGAAACATTCATTTATTTTCTGAATGGTTTATACTCACAAAGGTCGCAAGGGGTGGTGAAGCCTATCCCATCTAACTATGGGCACCAGGCGGGGGACTGCCAATTGCAGGGATCAACAAATCAGACAACCATTCACGCTCACACTCATACAGATAGGCAATTTAGAGTGCTCAACCAGCCTACCCTACATATTTTTGGAATGTGGGAGGAAACCGGAATACCCACATTTTTTGGCGGTCCAGAGTAATGACCAAAATATTGAATGTCAGTTAAAACTGTTGTCTTTAAATTGATGACGACATACAGGATCTCGAGGCAGATTTAGAACTTGGTGTTCATAAAATGTTCCATTTAGTGCACAATTACCTTTTGCACAAATTATTGCTTTGAATTGTGGCTTGCGACAGGCCAGTTGCTTCGGAGTTATGTCACGTTGTTAAAGCCAGCTCACTAGAACTGGACTTCTAACCCAGGAGAAAACAGTTCGAAATTGCAAGTGGTTAAGAAAAATTGAGGAGAAATGTTTGGAAAACAATAGTAAAGGAAATGCCACTGCTATGAATGCATGCAGATCATGTAGTTGACTACAAACTTAGCATTTTTGTACATTGGGAGCGCAAATTTTGTGGAGTTACATTGAAAACAGCAAATAGTAAGACTGAGTCTTTTCACTTTAGACAACCTCTAAATGATATTTTTCAGGGGATCTCAAAGCCAAAATGACTCATTTTGAAACATTTATTGCTTTCAAATCACTATAAACAAAGCAATCAAGCCTTGTGACAATGCGTTTAAGATGTTTTTTATGCAGCCTTAAGCTAATTTTATCCTTTGTTTTGACATCCTGTCATTTGTCAGACAAAACAAAGGGCCTGCGTGGAAAAGTAGAGGCCATGATTCTCTACTCAATATTTCTGTCAGGTCCCTTTACACAATGAGGTCAGCTGAGTGGAAATCACATAGCGAACGATTGAGCGAGAAAATGTAATCCAAGTGAAGAAAAGGAAGACAAACATACAACAACTACATGTGATATGAGGCGAAACAAGAAAGGATTGGTGGATTTTAGAACAGTATGAAGTAATGACAATGTTGATTTAAAGGTCAGGGGTCATGTCCGCTGGACACTTTTCCACGATGTGTCTGAAGTCTGTCGGTTTCACTCTATTGCCAAAGCATCCAACCACAAGACCGGTAGCCGAAGCTTAGCTGCTGCAGCTTTTGTCCCTTCCTGATGTGTGAAATTGACTCTGTCCTGATTGCACGCAAGCTTTTGAGTACACACACCTTTCACAGTCGAATATTTACAGAAAAGAGAATGGCTTGTAGTTGTGATTGTAAATGCATTTATTATTGTGGTGGCAATTTACGATGCTTATTTTGTCCCCACCGTATGCAGTCTGCATAGACTCTGTCGAGTAATGAGTTTCTGTTTTGGAGTTAATGGATTGGGAATCCGTAGCCTACTTTGCACTGAGAAAACCTGCAGAGCCGCGTTATTGTAAGAAGGCTTGTGGGGAACTTGATGGGCTGTTTGTTCTTATAAAGTCTGAACAAAAGTTGCTGCTTTTAACACTCGAGCAAATTCTCCCCAGCCTTTCTGCTATCCTCTTGGAACAACAGCTGTTCTTGCTTTTCACGCTCCTTGAGTCTTTTGTTTTCAATGTCTGTGTGTTTGTGTAGAAGATTAGAGTTCACTGACTATATTCTGTGTTTGTCTCAATTTTCAGTGACTTTTTGTCGTTGCCATGTGTATTACTGTTCTGTGTGTTGTAGCTCACTGTTTCTGCTTCTGGTTTAAGTGTTAACCAACCTCCCGGTGTGCACCATTTTTCACTGGGAGGCAAAAATACATTATGCAAACCGTTCAGAGCAGATGTGGACAAATGTGCACATAATTTTGGTGTCTGGTTCCACTGCCTCCAGAAAACTGCACAAAACACCCAATCAGTGTTTGCTTGATATTCCTGGTTAGAATTGACAGTGGATTTAGAAGTTGTCAAACATTCTTCTCTTCTTAACACTTTTTAATTGGGATTTCAAATTGAAGAAGTGATTTATTATTTCTACAGAAGTTAAAAAGCATCTAACTAACCCTTACTGTCACTACTAGTTAGTTATTAGGCATGTCCCAATCACATATTTTATCATGCTAATCTAAGGCCAACTGTTTTTACTGCTTTTTCAAAATGATTTTTGGGACAAATTACCCATTAATATTGTAGCAGGTATAAATTCAAATCAAATTAAAAGCCTTTATTGTCATTATACACAGTTGACAGTTAACAAAATTGGTGGTGCTACTCCACAAAGTGCGTTTTTCCCAGTAAATTACCCAGTATTGAAATGTATGAGAGGTAAAAAAAATATATATATATACGTAAGTGGAGTAATGTTGTCCCTTTAGCCCTTTGTGATCAACCTCTTTCGCACATCATCGGCAAAGTACTGTAATAATACATAATGACTCAAAGTGTCAATCCAACGCTTTCACATTCTTACACCAAAGGAACATAGAATTATCTTTACAGGGGGTCTCAAACTTATGGTCTAGAGTTGTTTGTTGAGGTTAGCCAAACTGAGCAGCCAATGTGAGTCACTTGGCTGAAATGAAATTCTACCTGACATCAAGTAGAAGGAAAATACTTATGTATATGCCGCCAGGTGGTCCCAATTAGATGTCTTTCCCAAAATTTGTCATGAAATGAGAAGTAAGCAACAAGTACAGACTTGTGGGTATCCATCTGCTAAAACCACAAAATATCACTATGGTAGCACCTTCGCTATTAAATGGACTCAACGTTTGCTGCTCAGAAATAGAACAACTTTCCATGGTGGGACCTGTCTCTCCAAGGCAACAAAAAGCATGCTTCTATCGCTCGAGAGAAAAAGCCTTAAAGTGCACAACGAATGTTGAGAGCGCATATTGGTGAATCACAGATTCGATCATCAAAAGATCTGTACTCCCACACAATTTTGCTTGTGCAATACATGGCGACCTGAGAAAATAGATGATAGATGTAATGACAGATGTAATATATCTATGTTTTAGCCTGCAGCTATAACTTATATTTTGTTTAGAACATCATTAAGAAAAACTATTGTCGTTGGCCTCTTTTTATTCTAGTACATGTAGTTAAGATGACCACGCTCTGTGCATTACTTGAGGCGCAGCAGCACAAAGTTGCGAAAGATAGTCATTACAAAGAGACTGAGGAATCTCATCCCCTCCCTGATGGCTTCCTTCAGTTCAGCGGTTGTTCTAGTTCCAGCAAGACGGAGCAAGTGCTAACAACTCCAAGATTTCCCGAGACTGACTGAAAGCAAACATTGGACTCCATGTGATTAATCTCAACACTGATTTTGAGTGGGCATCTCGCAGCTCGGGCCTTAGCGCCCCAGATTTCTTCCTTTTGTGCCTATGCAGGGAGACTCAAAACCATCACTGAACTGAAGGAAGCCGACAGGGAGGGAATAAGAGCCATTTGTGCTGTGACTTGATAAAATACATTGCGCTGAATGGTGGTGATCTCGAGTACAGGGCCTAGGATAAAGGAGGCCATTTATACCATCATTTTTAAATCTGATGTTTTTAATGAAATAAACTAGTTGTGGCTGGAGTCACATTTATTCACGCAAAATGATGCCTATCAAATTTGGAGTCCTATTTTTGGTCACCCTGCTAAAATATATACAAAGCCTACTGATTCTACCCAAACAGGGTTGCAAAATATATTAAATTAAGTAGAAATGTGGGGCAGATCTGAATCCCAGAATGTTTCCTTGTCCCCCTGTTGTCCTAAGGGTCACTTTGACTTCCAGTAAATTACGCTTCTGCCAATGACTCTACGGAGACAGAGAGTGACACGAGAAGGCAGGTTAAGTGCCTTTCTGAAATGTGTTCTTGACCAGCCAATCAATTGTGACCCTCTGTCGTCACGAGCGAGGGTGACACCATCGTTAGGTTGAGAATCAAGACATCTTGACCCAGGGTAATGGTGGTCTAATGGGAGGCACTCTGGAAAGCGTGGAAGCTCTCTGCTCAATGCTGTTTTACCTCCCCCGTCTTGTTGCACTGCCTCATTAAGCCCAAATTCACACTGTTCTTTTTAGCACTGCCTCCACAAATTTGGACACCCACGCCACAACGTCCCATGTGTCTCTGTGTTCACCAATGAATTGGAAAACACACACAAATAATTGCACGCCAACAGAATTGTGTTGTCTTTGTCTGTACAAGGGAGAAAAATACTGAGCTACGTCACTACGTCATCCAGAAAGATATTTTCTACATCTCCAATTTATCTTTTCAATTTACTGAGTTCCAAAAAAAATTGTTATTTCAGGAAAGTATCTGACGTATATGTGTATTGATATCTTTTAATTTAGTAATTCCACCCAACATCAGACTAGATCCCATTCACATGTTTCAACCATATTTCAAATGGTTTTAAACCTGTTGTATCAAGGGCCTTGGAATTGCTTGAATAACTAAATCAAGCATTTTGAAAGAAATTGAAAAACTGTAGAAAACCATTTATTGCTTAGATGACAAAATATTTCCTGATGCAAATAAACCAAGATGTTTATGCCTTTTTCGTGCCATGTTAACAGGATTCGAGAGTTATTCCTTGCAGAGGGAAGGTTGCTCAGAAATCAGGACACCACTGTGAGGTTTCAAACAACCAAAACTGTGCTTCATTCGCATTGTTTAGATTTCAAACTGTTTGTTTCTTTGGGTGAAGGTCAACAACCTGGCTCATTTTCCAAGTTTTATTCGTCTAAACTAACCATAAAGTCTTTAGAAATACAGTTTAGTTATAATCTACCAATGCATCCACGTTTTCTGAAAGCAAAATCCTTTTCGTAGGGTGTGTTTCACAAGCCCACACACCTCTGTGCCAAGGAATACAATCTTAACCCCAGGTTGCAAATACTATAAAATAAAACAACATGTTTTTCGATCAAGATGCTAAAGTTATCTAAAATACATAATTTTATTCATTTTTCCCTTTTTTTCTGTGAGGCAAATGTTCTAACCACCCCTTCACCATGCCGCTCAATAAATAATAAAGATGAAATTTAAAAATCCCCCTCCGAAAAAAAACACATTTAATTTTGTGTATGAAGCAAACTAGTGACAAATGGCATCTATGTATTGTTGAGAGAAAAAAAGAAAACAAAAAAATCAAAGTAGCTTTAAAATATAGCATGTCCCTAATTTTGTCCAGTAGGCATTTAAGGGTTAACTATGCTTGAGTTCTAAAATAAATAAATAACTGGTTTATTTGCTACCATCACAATAAAGAAAAGCACTTATAGTATGTGTTTGTGTAAAATGGGCTGAGTATATCAGGGCCACTTCATTATTTATCATTCCCCCTGCCCGTTATCACTTTTTATAATAAGTAGCTGACAACTGATAATCGGAACTCGATTCGGAAAGTAATTTGCCCACCTGTCCCTCACACGGCTTCTCTCCCTAAAGTCATTTCTCTTGATGACATGTGTCTCCTGTAATTGGCTGTGGCTGGATTCATTTACAGTTCTGATCAACCAATAAGATTAGTCTGGTGTCATGTGGTAGGATTTTGCCCCGGGGATGCAGGAAAAAATGCTGGAAAATAAAGTGGCTTATGCAGTGTGAGTTTCAACAACTTACACGACAAAATGTCAACCAAGGATCTAACACTGTTTGTACAAACGCACATTAAAAATAGAGCTGAGATCAATCCATCTCAGACCACAAATTAGCACTTATAAAAAGTTGGGTGAACTGTGGCAATAGCTCTATCAATAAATGTATGAGGCCTAGGTGTGAAACGTCACATGCTGGGTGTCTGTTGTGCTTGTAATATCACAAGGAGCTTCAAATTAATCCGTATGGAGACAGTGTGTTTAAAGTTCCATGCTGTTTTAGGTTTCCTGTTGAAGATTTTGCACATGTAAAGAAAGTTTCTTCTGTATTGATACTATACTGCTATCAACTTCAGTTCGCTTTGAGAAATGATGTATTTCAGGTGTATGTATTTAAAGCCACCTTCAGACGTGGTCTCAAATTCGATTTGATCTGTTCGTGAATACAGTCTTTATTCCAGATTTACCGACTACCTTAGGACCGCAGTTTTAAGTTACCCTAACAATCCTTACACATATTTGATCTTGTAATAATGCAAATTTCCTTTAAATTATTGGCCTCATATTTTTCCTTCACTCTGTGAATAAGACAAACAATATTAGATGTCACATTTGTCAAAATAATTGAAAGAGCGATCCATTACAATACTTAAAAGGTTTTCCTTTATGGGTGGGTGGCATTGAAATTTTCCATTCACCTCAGATAGAGACATCACTTCTTAACTCTAAAACCTCAGGTATCAAATAGACAAATGAATACATTTTTGTTGCTTTCAGTGTTCATGGCAAGGGGTGGGAGTGGGGGTGCTCTCCTGGCATCAAGGATAAGTGCTGTTTACAGAATGGGCACATTTGGAATAGGCTGCAGTAGATAACGCTGTAATCATTTCTACACCATCAACAATTTCTACAGGTCTTTTTTTTTGTACTACTTCAGAGAGTGCAAGAAAAAAAAATGGAACTAGTAATTGCACCAGGCCAAAATAGAAGAAGGTAGCAGCACTTGAGAAATTTATTTTAAAAATAAATCAATAATAGTACCCATGGAGGAATGGGGAGAAAATCTCAATTTGTAGCACCCCGACACGTGGATTATCCCTGACAAGCACAAGAGCCAATGAGTCTGCTTTGGCCCGTCATCTGTGGACTTGCCACGGGGCTGCGGGGTGATGAAACATGCACCCACGGGCAGATGTCAACAGTTGGAGGCAAAATAACTATAAGTAAGATGAACAATGTGTCTAACTCTGGAAAACACGCTCAGTGTTATTTCTTGCACCCGAGGCAAATTGCAGACATTTAGGGGTTCAAAAGGTAGCAAGTTGCATTCAAATTACTAATAAGATGCATTAACTCCAACAATTAGGTCAGAAGTCATAATTAAGCCGTTATTGTGATTCATAAAAAAAGGATTGCTTTGCAATGACCTGTTTTTCATTAGTTAAAATAAATGTGAAAATGTAGTGAACTGGAGCTTTGTTGTGTCAGTTTCTTTCCTTGTCTTTGTGAGACTTAAAAACTGACATATACATTATCTGGAGGAAAAAAAATGTCAAAATACATCTTTCCCAGATCGAAGGCTGTGAAATGATGCTTCTTTTTCAAAGTGTGTCTGGGCTCCGGTTATTTAGTTATGAAGGGGGAAAAAAGAAAACACATCCAAAGAGATTTATGGACCAAAAACAACTTTGTTCTTCATCATGAATAATTTATTTTGCATCCTTTCATTTTGTTTCTTTACCCTTTGTTTAATGTACCTGGAGTCTTCTTTATGTTTTACTTTTAACATAACCTCACTTGTTTACTTTTAAGGTGCTTTTTACTACTTGCCAGTAGTTTCCATGAATCACAAGGTTTCTGGAAGTGGAAATGGGTGTGCAATCCAAACATTTATGACATTAATGTCACGCAGGAGAAAGCAGACAAGATTGACTGATGCACGAGTGCTTGAGTGTAGACCGCATTCATTTGCGAACAGGGGGTGACAAGCTTCGTTTGCAGCTTGTCAAGCATGTAAATGACTCCAAAAATGTGTCTATTTTAAGTCTTAGCATAGATGTCACTTTACAACATAAGCTGATTAACACTAAAATTGTATTTCATTATTTATTTGTACCTTCATCTGGCCAATGTTTCGTTTGCGATGACATTATAGAACAAATGCCTTGTCTTTTCTTGTCACATGTGATTTATTTTCTATTAACGTTCAGGCCAAACATCCATCCAATGTAGTCTAGTTGTCATGGTTACTGGAAAACAGAAAGTCCGCTCTTTCGTTGCCATGTTCCATAATGTTACAGGCAAGTTATTGGGTGACAGATGTCACATTGATTCACACCAGAAAGCAACTGATGAACTGCAAATTGCTTAAGGGGATTAGTGTACAATTTAAAGAACAGTCTCGTGATTTTTTTAAAGTGTGTGAATGTTTGCTATTCAGCTATTATCCTGCCGTCTTTTTTTTTAGACATTTTATTCCCAGTCATTAGACTTCATCATTGCAATGTTTTTCATAAATTGTGTTTTCACCCAATTAGAAATAGGACCAAGCCAGTCATGTTATTGTGTGCACTTTTGTACCTCGTCGCCAACACAAATTCCATTCCCCTTGACATTTCTTTTTAATCACTGTCTTGTTAGAGCCACAGCACATCACCTTCTCCCTCCTCTAAATTGTCTGCAAATAATATTAACAAGGAAAGGTGGAGGAGCCTACTTCCCAATTATAGATCATGTATAAAGGTGATAATTGCAGATATTTCTCAGGAGCAATTTTAGATGCTGTGTTATTTCTTTTCAATAATCCATCATTTCACTTAAACAGATGCAGTAAATGAAAAAAGCAAACTGCTATAATAATTTAACCAAGGACAGTATGAAAAAAAAAAAAAAAGCAAATGAACAGAAAATAAAACACTTTACCACTACAGATGAAATGTATGATTGCACTTTGCCGGTATGTTGTTGTAAATAGAAATAGAAATACATGTGAATCTGCTTGCCTGAATGCGATGAAAGTGCCTTTCTTAAATTAATAAAATTGTGTTCACAATATTTTGATCATAATAATACTACTTTGCTGGATGTTGTCTCTTCTACCATGCTTATATAGCCTAGTAGTGCACAGGACCAGAAGCAACACTCTCAGGGTTATTTGGCCAATTTGTCTCGAAAACTGATGAATTATTTTTCTTGTATTTATTTCTTTTGTGCAGGCAGTCCTCCGGCAACAGGTACCGGCACATTGATCATCCACCTGGAGGATTACAATGATAATGCACCCTTTGTAGTGCCATCTGTAGCACAGGTATGTGAAGATGCCCATGATATGAATGTAGCCATAGTTGGCGGACAGGACAGGGACCTCCCACCCAACGGCGCACCCTTCAAGATAGAGTTGGGAAAACAACCAGGCTTGGACAAAACCTGGAGAGTTAAAAGTGTCAACTGTGAGTATTTTGCATACATTTTTCCATTTATAGTGCACACCCTGTTTATCTGTATTTAGAAATTACTGATCTGCCAGTACAATATAATTGCCTTATATTCCATGCACTCGTACCGTTAAACAGGAAAACAAGTTGAAATCTGCACTGGAGATGAAGAGTGAAATGATTGGGCTATGTGTGTGTGCGTGTGTGTATGTGTTTGTAGGCAGACAAACAAGAGGTTTTGCATACCGACACCAATGTCTTTTGTGTGTTTGAGTGACAGGGCAGAGCTAAATCTTGCCCACAGGTAATATTTCTGACTGACAGCTTGTGAAGGGAGGAATAAATGCTCCTCAGTTAGTAATTATGAGTGTGCCTGCATGCGTAAACATAAACTAAAAATAGTTTTGCCTTACAAGCAAATGTACGAAACTGGCACTATACGGTGCCAGTCATCCTAAAACTACTCACTTCACAGCAAGCAGCACTTTGGCACATCTAACACTGTGACACGGTGTATCCCTGTTACAGATACAAATTTGGGATATGGAACTGGCTCGAGCAAGGTTAAATGACATTTTACCAACAGTTAATGCCAATTTCCATATTTTTGGTTTGCAGTGGTTTTTGTACCTATATCTTCAGTAGGTCAGCTGAGTCGTTACAAAACTTCCAGTGACCTTTTTGGATGGATAAAGGGTTAAACATAAAATATTGCCTGACAAAATTATTTCAGAAAAGTTTTTTTCTATCTTGAATTTTTTGCTTTTGCACTATTGTGGCACCTGTCATTGTGTTTAAAGGGTAGACTAAAAATATTTGCTTTTGCACTATTGTGGCACTTGTTATTGTGTATAAAGGGTGGACATGAGAAAACCAGGGTTTTGTCCATGCCTTTTGGTCTTGCAAGGTTTTGTATTGGTTACTTCTTTGTGAATAATAATGCAAAATGAAAGTTCACTGTCTCCATCTCTAGTTCTCTCGCTCTCTTTCTATCTTCTGTCTACTCCAATCCTTTGCTTTCTTTTTCCCCTTCTCAGCCACACACTCCCAAATCATGTTGCTGCACAGTCTAAAGAAAGCCAACTACCAGCTCCCATTGCTCATCACTGATTCAGGGGTACCTCCTTTGTCCAACATCTCGGAGGTCAAAGTTCAGGTCTGCGTCTGCAACAAGAACAAGATGCTCTGTAGCTCCGCCCACTCACACCACCCCAGCCTTCTTGTCATGTTCGCAGCAGTCATCCTTGTCCTACCCTGTAAGTATCGTTACACGGACCCAGAACCCCATGGTACACCTTAGCACTTAGTAGCATACTTTTCATGACTTTTTATTGTTATTTAATAAAACAACTCTAAGTTATTACTGATGATATTCTCTATGCCGCTTCATGAATCAGAATTTCCTGTCAACAGCCATGAATCACGTTTAGTAGCTTTTCTGAATAGAATGTTAAATAAATCCGCCTATAAATTATATATGAACCAACCCCGCAGTAATAACCTTCGGAATATAAATGTGGGAAAGTTTGTGCCCTGCTCACAGTATTGAAGTACAGATTTATGGCTCACTCCTTTTCTTTTTATTTAACTATGTAAACACATCTATTTCAGGAGCCCCTCTTGTCCATGCTGGAGGAACACCAACTTATTTTCAATAGCTGTCTCATGAGGCCATTAGCAACTGCATCAATAATTCAGCCTCCTCCATTCACAAAATAAATGTCCAACGGCTAGTTTGATAAGAAAAATCATGAAGAACTCGGTGGGCCTGCACAATCCGTCTTCCTCCCTCGAGGGTTCTTGCAACTTGCAAATTCTTCGCTAGAGGTGAGGAAGGTAAAAGCAATACAGAAAAGAAGAACGTCATAATGCTAACATTTAAAAGGCAAGACCTGAGAAAATAGTCTCCAGAATATGCAGAGAAATCGACTTATTTGAGCCCCAAAGGGAGGCATTGAAGCCGTTTTTCCCTCATTGCTTTGCTGATTTACCATCAGCAGTAAAGACCATTGAAGAAAATCACAGCCGTGTCTCTTTGAGCACTCTTTCCCATCTTCTCTCGATCTTGTTATATTGATCTTCCATCTGTCACACAGTCTACTCGTCTTCTACGGCAGCCTCATATTACTCGTCTTTGAGTCAGTTCCCTGACAGTTTTCCCATCTTTATCGTGCTGCTTTCTAAAATGCTTAAGATCTAAGGCCCAAACTTCTTATTTACAAATGTGGAATGCAACATCTAGACTCCACCTCTTTTCCGTCTCAGGGTTTGGATTGATTTGGCTATGAATGCATACTAATATACTGTATGTTCAGGGTGCAAATCATCAATTTGAAGATGATTCATTTTGCAATATGATATTGATGTTTTGCATGGCAATATGGCAATATAATCCAGCTGTGTTGTATTGATTTAACACAATCTTATGTTGTGAAAAATACAAATGAATTTTGTATGTTGTGAATTTACCTGCTTTTGTAGCTGAAACATTTCAAACATACAAATGCAAAGCACTATTTTTAACAAAACTCAATATCTAACTGTTGTTGATATGTCTTGCATTTTGATGGATTTGAATTGAGTTATGCTTAACCCATCGATTTATCGCCCCTAGTGTGGAAAGCCTGATTGTTACCGTTTGGGTAGATAAGAGTAAAAGAATATGGATTGAAGTGCAGGAGGGCAGCAAAGGTTTTGCGGAATCTAAAAAAAACAGATGGAAATAAAGCAGCTAAATTGACAATGCATTAATGGCATGCTCACAGCTGGTCAACAGCCGAAATGCATCTCGGCTTCATACATCGCTGTCAATTTCTTCAACTTCTTCTGAGACATAGCCCAGAGGGATGGAAGTACACATCTTTTTATTTATTTATTTTTTTGCATAGCAGTGTCTTCATCTCCTTGGGTGTTAATGGCCCCTCATTTAGTAGGAGAGTGAGCTGTTGGAAATTGGTTTCCCAGACTGAATTGAGTATGACGGAAGGAAGCAGTTTTGCACAGTAACTTCTTTCCTTTGAACCCCCCACCCCTCCCCTCTTTTTTTCTTGATCCTCAATTGTTGTGAGACATTTTGAGTGGGGCGACGTGACTCTAGTATTTGTAGTCATAAAGCCTGCTGTTGTTTCGGCAAAGCTCCTCTTTTTCTTTTGAACTAAGGCTACAATGTTTAGCATATAAGGGAGGAAAATTAAGTCCAGTATTTTTGGATTTAACTGAGCACCTGATTCAAGCCTTGTATTGACTTCAGCGCAAAACAGCAAGTCCGAATATACTTTCACTTGTCAACTGCAAATTACGACACATCCAGCCGATCTATCTCGGTTAAGACTGTCTGACAAGCTGATCTCTGGCAAATATGTTACTTTGAACAATCGTGTTGTTATTTTTTTTAATGTCACATTTTGCTCCAAGCAATATGGATCCAGACTTGGGTCAAACATAGAAGAACTCCACAAAAACCCAGGGGCCACCAGAAGATAACTTGTGGCCGAGTTCATTACCGACAACAGCGCCAGGCCACGGATGTAGGAGACTGATCATTCCGGTGTTGAATGCGAGAGGCTGATAGAGAGCCGCACAGATCCTCTTTCTATTCCCTTATCTCAGAGCTGAACTCTGACCATGACACAGTGAGATGAGAGGATGGCAAATGGAAAGAGCCAACAGGGAACGGAGTGAGAAAAAGGAGATGAATATGTGGAGATTAAAAGCTTCCTCCATGGCATCGGGACAGTGTAGTACACTGTAGCCATTTGCATTTTCAGGTCTCATCTTCTGGAAAATTGGCTGAATATCACTTGAATAAACCATTTTTAAAAATCTGCCTCAATGTAAAAAAGTAGACATCATTACACCAATGAATTTGTGTTCTTTGGGTCTTTTATGTGTATTGTCAGCTCTCTTCAAGAGTTTTAGTTTCTTCATAATGGTGTCTTGGATTTTTTCCAATCAGCCCTAGAAGACAATTGAACTTATGACAGAGTTCCCTTCTGTGGTCCACAGAACTCCACCAGAAATGCTTTGTTTAGTTTCTACAAGGCGAAACCTCAATTTCTTCCATAGAGGACTACAGGCTCTAGGAATAAATTGGTGTGAAGTTGTGGTGCGCTGCAGGAATCTTGATTGGTGCTGCTTTCCATTGTTATTTCAGCAAGAGAATATTGAAATGGCAGGGGTAAAGAACAGCAAGTGTGTCAGGCTTTTGAGAAGAAAAAAAAAGAAGAAAAGCAACGAACAATTTACCAGCAAGTACTGCACAAACCATCCCCCGGGATATTTAATCCATGCTGTTTCTCTTCTCTGATCCCACACTTCACTACAGCAGCCATTTTCGTTCTTCTACTGCTTGACATAAATCCCCCTTTCAGCTCAAGAGGGGGTATGCTTACAGGCTTATTTACTCTTGGAAAAAATGGGACTTTTTGATTTTTTCTATTCCTTTTGATAGCACCTTTGCGTGGTTTTTACTGTAACTGCTGGGGAATTGTCTTCACTGTCAGAACATGCCATGTAGACTTTGATCCACAAGTTGGAAAAAAAACATGCACACACACAAACGATGTTTTTTGGCCAAATGCAGACTTGAAATCCTATCATTTAGGAAGGAGTGTGAGAAAGTAATCCCATAATGAACAAGAACACTGTGTAGATCAAAATGCACTATCACTGAAGAGTGTCCTTTTTGGATATGAAATCTGGAACCATCTCAAATCTGAAGCTTTCATATTCATTCATTGTCATTTTATATGTGACATCTTACATCTTCAGGTTCAAAGTGGAGTAAAAAGCTTATAGTCTGGAAATCACGTTAGTTAAGAAGCCCCGCTTGTTGGGTACTACACATGGAGAAAACATAGGTGCAATACTGAGTTTTCATTTCCTCACAAAAACCTTTTTATGACCCGATTTATTTTCCCATATGATACTTCCATGATTTGTACAGCAAGTGCCTATTTTACTCCATAATATTCGAATTGGGCTTAAACGCGAATGTCGTGTTTAAAGGCTGGTTAAATGGTTATAAAGAGCAATGTGTAAGTCATAAAGTGAAATTAGGAAGTTGCCATCCTTAATTCCTTAATTCAGTCGTCGTCAAATGGTCCCTTGGCAACAACACCAGCTGTGAAGTTTATCAGGCCATTCCCTGCAAGCTCGACTCACTTAATAAAAGTGGCTGTATTCTGTCTCATCCTTTGTGGTGACTTCTTTCAAGTTCCATCATTTTGAAAGGAAAGCATCTGTGAACAATGATTTTTAAACTCTGGCCACGCAATGTTCCCTGCAATCAGGCTTCGGCAGAGCCACTTAGTCTGTGACACTTTAAAATTCCTAAGTGCTTTCTATCTTGCTTCTCCCTCATGAAAGCTTGACTGATGAGTGCCAACTGTCAGTCCTCCTTATGACTGGTTCCTCTGAGATCATTTAATTTGGACCTTTGGGTTCTCAGTTATGAGGCTGAAATCACTCAGTAAGTAATCATCAGTAAGGACCTGTCACAATACTAGAAAAGCTACTTGTCCCCAGTTTACATGTAGTCTCATTTACATTTATGGTAATCACATCAACACCAATTCATAATGCGTCTCAAGCCACTTTTCAGCTGCACTGGTGCAATAATGCCTCAAAACGCATGGAGTGCTTCTAATAACTTATTTGCTTTGGAGTGTTAAATTGAATGATTTCCATGGGTATCTATAAGATCCTTTGCAAGTCTCAACCATCTTAGTGTAAAGCTATAGTGAGGATGCAACCTCATTCGTTGTACTTTTCAACATTGCTGAGAGGTTCAACCTTCCTGTTGGAAATTGAAGGAATATATTTTCATATAATCTTCTATAATTATACTTCTTATTCATTCTTTGCTGTTCAGGCTTGTTCACAATGTGCCTGTAGTCCTTTCTGGGAACTTTTTAACTCTTTAAGGATTTGTCAAGGAGGAAATTGGTATTTCTTTTTTACATTTTGTATTTTCCCACCACGTATGAATCACTGATTCAGCACCGCAGGCTGGTACAAACTGCTCATTTGCAATCAAAAAATATAAATTCTGTCCCCTGGAAAAAGAAGGCTTTTTTCTCTTAATCCACCTCTGATAGGGGGCTGGTTTACAATTAGACTTTCCTGTTGTCACTTTTTTTTAAATGTGACTTGGCTTCAACTTTGAAGCCCAAATTGGAAAAAAAGGAAGAAAATGAGGCTGCCAGCTCAAGTGAGCAAATGCTTCATTCAAGCTCAGCCATCTTTCAATGTGTCACACACGTAGGACAAGGAACAATCGATAAAGTCTCATATTTCAACTCATAGTCCGAGGTTTGTAAGTGTGCGGGTGTGTGGGTTTGTGTTCACGTCATCTATAAAATGTTGTATTACTTACATCTTGATCTGCTGTAATTCCATCTGCTTTGTCTGATTCTATGGTTTTTATTCAGAAACTTTACTGGAACAAAGAATTAAAGCAGAATTTTTATTTAATCAAAGTTTTTGGCAATTCTCCCTTAAACTTGTCACCTGTTTGCCCCATTGGGTACATTTCATGATGAATCACTGCCATCTGCTGGCAGGTGTGTGGCGGTAAAATTGGTTCCAATTTGGCGTCAGAATGCTTCTCGGTAGAATTTTTTTTTTAAATTGAATATTTAATCATTAATATTCCAGATGATAAGCCTATTCGTCAATGGCGGTGAATTAGTGATATTAATTGAATGAGTGGAATATACAATTTATTATTATGTCATCTCCACATAATTTATTTTCAATGGGGGAATTTCTTTTTAAATAAATGAACAAATACCTATGACTGGGGGTTGATTGCTCTAAATAATATTGACTAAGGTATCTTGGGTATTTCAGGTTACTTAGTTGATGGAATTAGAGCCACTCCTTCCTTGGTTAATATTTCACCAAACTGTCTTGTTTAATTATTTGATTTCATTCTGACCTTGCTTTACTAAAACCTTTTGCCTTCATCTGTTGTCCCACCAGGTCTGTTTCAGTGAGACAGTCCTGTTTGCAACACTGGAAAGCAACAACTTATCTCCAGCACACAATGCTGGCTTAGCAAAGAGGACGGAAGAAAAGAAGGCGTCTTCACACCGTGAAAAATTGTACATGACAACCGACATAAGCTCAAGCGCTGTGTACCTTCTCGCCACACATATCTGCTTTTTTACTTTTCGTCAGTGTGCCACTTGTTCCTGCCTGATATCATCTTTATTTCGTCCGAATGCTTTTCGCATTTTATCCTCAGTATTCACTCAACCTGGATGCCATTGATTATTTAATCTTTTTTTTTTCATTTTCCGCTGTCTAACTGTCTCAAAAACGATATATGTGTGCCAGCTTCAAACTTTTTTCCCAGTGTTACTTTTGTTGAAAGAACAAAGATTCCAACCACTTTGTAACTTTTTATTTAGGGCGAAATGTGTTCAGTCATGAAACATTCCAGCATCAAGCCATCAATATTCTACTAGAAAACTGATTTTTATTGTTGTCATGTCCATGACTGGTTAGCATGGCAACCATCCCTCACTTATACTTAAAATTATAAACTCTGCAACTTTACATACACGAGAACAAGCTACGCTTTTGACAAACTAGAAAAGCTTTTAAGATCTTTAAAAAAAAAGTTGTGTAATCATGTGGAACTGCAGTCTATCTTACCGAAAGGTATCTTTAAGGTTACAGACGCTCCTCTACTTACGAACATTCAACTTACGAACAACGGTACATACGAACATGTCTGCAAATTGCGTTTAAGTCCAAAAATGTTCGCAAGTCCAATTTTGTATTTCGCGTCTTTTTCGGAGTAGTACTTCTTTCCGCCGCTAATACCGACGCCTGGCGCTGTGAGAGCTCAGCTCACCCAGCATCTACCTTCCGCATTGCAACGAAGAAGAAGTGCGTGAATGTATCTCCAGTGTGCAAAGAACCTTTTTCATTTGTATCATTAAATATCTCATGCATCCAATATTGAATATGGTTGGTAAAAAGCTAAAGGCTTCTATTGAGGGAGTTGGAAGGAAGAGGCAAGCCATTTCATTTGAAACGAGTGGCAATAATAACGAAGCTTGATGCGCGTCAGAAAGTGGTGAGCGTTGCACATTCAGTACCATTTATAAACAGAAAGATCGAGCAGCAGGACCCAAATATTGAACGTTGCACAAAGTTTGCAAATCAATTGAATGATGCCATACAGTGCTACTGCATCATTTATGATGAAAAAAAGAAGAAAACTGTGCAATCGTCATTAGGTCGCTTCTTTTGGCCAGTTTCTAATACATAAATCTATCTCTCTCTCTACAGTACTGTACATATTCTCTCCATTTTATTAAATGTTTTTTTTTTCAGTACAAACCAATGCGTGTTACTTATACAAGCCTTAAACATACAAATGCACTTATATAAACCTTCAATATACTTATATAGGCCTTAAACATAAATTATAATACAAAATATAGCACTAAATCAACTTACAAACAAATTCAACTTATGAACAATCGCTCGGAACCAATTGCGTTCGTAAGTTGAGGAGTGTCTGTATTTCGAAAAGGGTAGGTAAAAACGGCCAATAATAAAATAACAACTCAACGTCAGTCTTCATCCAAACTGTGAATTATTTACATATATTTTGGAAATGCATTTTTTAGTCAGGTCTTGCACTGTATTTCGTTCCATCATGTCGGGTTATAAAAAATTAAAAAAAGTATCTACTGAGTGTATTTGGAACAAAATGTTCGAGGTCAGCACAGCTCTGTTTTTGCAGTCTGCATGTTCTTCTCCCTGTGCTTGTGCGGGTCCTTTCTAGCACCCCCCAATCCAAAAAAAACATGTAAGTTAGAGGCATTGAAGCCGAAATTGTCTTTATTTGTGATTATGAGCAGAAATGCTAGTCTATCTGTATTTGTCAGCTCTGAGGTAGAGACAGACGACCGCATTGCTTCTCATCTAAAGTCAGCTTTCCTGTGAAATTAAATGAGAATAATTATTCTTTTTAAATGGATTGATGGATACATTCAAACTACAATATAATTTTTATTTTATGAATGTTATCCCCCCCACTTTAGTCACACGCCCCTGCCAAGATTCACACAACCCCCCCGCCCACACATACATATAAAAACGGCAAAGGCTGAGGCACCGTCCTGGTGGGTGTCGAGAGTCAGCTTTTTTGTGTGTGTATGTTCTTTTCTACCCTCAGCAGACTGTGTTTGATCTAGTTTATGATGGGGGCAGCTGCCTGTTTGTGTGTTTCTGCAGTGGTTGATTGTTGTCCTAGGACAAAGTGGTAGCCAATAAGCCTTTAAAGTTGGAAACTCTGGAGTTGTTTCTTCGATTGACCTGTTTATATTGCTTTAGTTGTCATGGAGTGGAAATCAGTCAATCTTTATAGCAATGGTGTAAACCTAAAAAAAAAAGATTATATACTAAATATTTTATTTTTTACCGTTGTATAAATATACAGTATTGATTAACTTGTATTCCTTGCGCAGGCCTTGACTTAAAGAGGAATATTTATTTTCTTGTTTAGTGAACTTAAGCACTATTTTAAACTCATTGGATGGCTTTGACAGCAATAGATGATCAATCAATTTTGGTTGGGGTCCCTGTCAATGGCAGTCAATGGGTTAATGGCACTGGTGTTGTTGTCGTTGACTTTTCCATTGTAACATTTTTGCTGGTGATTTATTATATATGTTCTTTATATACATATATTACTGTGTTTAATTGCAAAAAGAAATCTTTTTTCGATGCTCGTGTTTAGGTTCACATTTTGCTCCCTCTGTTCTCTCTTCATCTGTTTTAAGTCTTAAGAAAGCTGTAAAAGAAGAAAACCAGGAATGTGTTTGTGGTGCATAGTTTCGCTTTTCTCTCGCACCTGCATCTGTGAAACGAGAATATGGTGTGCCGGCTCAACTGTCTGTGTTTTGCACTAGTTTAATAAATCAGTTACTGAAAATTGGCTTATGGTGCAATTTCTTGGTCTGATTAACAAACATGAACAATTTTACCGTGCAAAAAGAACAAAGTGTCCCATAGACTGACCAGAAAAATAATTTTCTCCTTACAGACTGCCAAATGTTTTTTTCTAGAAATGTCAATGGTAACCATGATAGCCAATAAAAAGTATCCTAATATCCCTCATCCGCCATCTCCCGCAGAGCTATTGAAACTTATTAAATTCCTTCTTGATCATTTAGCCTCATCTGTAATAATCACTTTTCATTCTTATTCAGCTCAGATTAAGTAATGCTTTTTACTGTCTTAAATCCTGAATGGGCCATTGGCGCTAATTGGCAGTAATCACACCAATGGTATAAAATATTGATTTAACTATGCCAAAAGGCACTAGAACATACCATCTTTCTACTCTTTGGGTGCATTTTACTTTTCCCACCATTATCATGTTAAATCACAAGCTAAGCCACCCTGATCTTAATTTCTCTGCTAAAGGGAGAGAAGAACCTCTCTAGAATCACGACATCAAAGTATCCAAAATCCAGAAATACCTTGGCATAATGATAGCAGCATAAATGAGGCTGTCAGACGGAGAAGGAGTGGATAATGCAACTGCAAGACATTAATAATTATATGGCAGTATTCAGCAAATGCAGAATTAGATCATCTAATCAGTTATCTAAAATAATTTCCATACAACTTGCAGGCAAAGTACTCCAATTCAAAGACTATTATGGGGCTGTTTGGTTTGGAGGTTATGAATGAAGGAGGGCTGAGAAATTGATTGTATGAGTCGATAAATGTAAAAGACAGAACAACCATTTAATCCAAATCATGTTCAACTGTCACTATTTTTAAATAAATATGACAACGTGATATATAAATGGCAATGTCAGGCTTCTTCCAAGGATTGGGCCATGCACAGGAAACACATGGTTGAAATACACAGTCAGGGATTGATGACAATGACGAGCACCTGGGTCACACAAGGGGAAGAGCCAGAAAAGACACAGCAGGTGAAACTCAAATACAATCAAACAGACAGGACACACAAGGAAACACAACAAACAACCAAACAAAACCAACCAAGACCTCGACAAAACATGATACCAGCCCCTGCCAATTCAAATGGATTCGACGTCTATCCCTTCTAATGGTGCTTACAGTCAGGTCAGTTGTATCAACAAAGCTTCCTACTTCCTCATTTAAAAAAATGGCATAACAATTATTGTTTTGTTACATATTGTTACTATTTTTCTCTTTTTTTAATGCAACAAAAGACAGACTGTAGTATGGCTCCATACACCAAGTTCATGGTTTTACTGTTGTTTTGTTGTGTACTGCTGGAAAAGACACATTATGTCATGAATTGACTTGAGAAGCAGCAGACACCACCCTGCTGAGATTTATTTAGAAAGTTCGGAGCAAATGATAATAATTACTATTTATAGTTCTGATATTATTTGGTGGTCTTGCAGATATTTGCTTGCAGACAGAAAATATATTTGGGATGATGCTCAGGTCAGTTTTTAATATTTGTCTAGTTTGTGTTTTTGTAACCATTCATTTCCACAAAGTATTATTTATATGTAAAGCAAGTTTCTCTTAGCTGGTTGTGGCAATTATTCAAGTCTCTCTGCTTTGAAACAAAAAAGTACTATTAATTGAGGGTCTTAGTTCATTTTGTATTTTTTTTTAAAGAAAATCAGTTGTTAGTCGGTGCATGTTTGCTTTAAATGAAACTTCTAAAATACAGAAAGGAAGCTGATGCCAAAATAATTATCTTCTACTTCCCTATTTTTTTAAACTTCTTACTGACAAGTAATAAACTCTGCCTTGAGATGATTTTCCTCAGACAACCTGGGAGCAAGTAAAAGAGAGCATTTTTCAGTCATTTAGTGGCATCAAACAATTTCAGGGAGTCTGCATACAGTAGGTCTTAACACTCAGCCATTTTTTTGTTAAAGAGCCTGACAGCTGATGGGAGGAATGATCTGCGGAAGCGCTCCTTCCTGCAATGAGGGTGCCGCAGTCTATTGCTAAAGGAGCTTCGGAGGGACTCCACAGAATCATGCAGGGGGTGGGAGGTGCTGTCCATGATGGACATCATCCTGGTCAGCATTCTCCGCTCTCCCACTTCCTCCACAGAGTCCAGAGGACAGCCCAGAACAGAGCTGGCCCTCCTGACCAGCTTATTCAGCCTGTTCCTGTCCCTCTCCGTGCTCCCGCATCCCCAACAGAGCACTGCATAAAACACTGTAGATGCCACCACAGTGTCGTAGAAAGTCCTCAGCAGTGTCCTGCACACCAATCAAATCATAGGGCCACCGAGCAGGAATCGATCCCAGGCTTGCCCATTTCGTAGTCTGGCAAGTGAACCACTGCACCATCCTGTGGCTTAAATGTTATTATAAATGTGCTTTAAAACAAAAATGTGAAAAGCTGAATTTCAGTGAAAGCAGTACTACACAATGTGTGTGTGTGTTCCCCATATTTCTCCTCATTATTTGAGTTTTATCCACAGTTTTGGCGTCATTGTCAAAATGACTTCAAATTCTCAGTAGTTCTGATGACTGCCAAGAACACAATCACATCCCTTCCGCTCAGTTTGTCATTGCATTTCAAAGTCACCTTCATGTAGCGCTCATGTTATGTGTTAGACAAAATGGTGACAAACAGAACGCAGTTTTGTGTAATTAGGTCATAAAAGATTGAGAATGTCAATGTGTTATGCCAATAGCAAACCATCTGCCTTTGTGGGATGTGTTTCATTTAAAATAACAGCACATTTTGTTAACTAAACTGTAAATGAGCTTGCTTCAGTACCATTTATGGTAATAGATGTCCAATCCATTTGGAAGGGGGGATCTGGCATTTCCCAATGAAAATGAATCTGAGATCTATTGCCGTCAATTGAATTAAATTGAATTGAATGCTTTTATTGTCATTAAATAAGTTTAATGAGATTTAAAGCTTCACCACAAAGTGCACAAATAACAACAACAACAAACAAAAATAATAAATAACAATAAATAAGTAATTAATAATAAATAAGTAGTCAACTACATAAATTTGTAGGAAAATGCACAAATAACAACAACAAACAAACAAATGAACAGATTAATAATAATAATAATAATAACTGAATAATCAATAATTAAGTAAGAATTGCAGCCAGGGGGTTAACTGTTGTAACATAAGTCCACACGTGCACAGCTAAAATTTGAAGGATAATAATTTAGCACCTCGGAGAATGAAAAAATTCCAGTGCTGCCAGCATTTGAACACCGGTACCCTCCAGAATCACGTGTTAATTAATGTGTACTAAGCTGCTTCTGTGTGGGACTGGAGCCTCTCATGTTCAAGTCATTTGCGGAGCTCGGTCCACTTGACAAGAAGTCGGCGGTGGGCTTTGCTCCACAAAGCAAAGAATATCAAATAGATGGCTGCAAGGTTCTTATCATGCGACATCACACTGTTTGAATTCTGTGCGCGTGTGTGTGACGCAATTTAATGTCCCCAGGCCACTTTTATGATTACAAATAGAAGCCAATTTATGAAGTCAACCTCAATGCGTTGGTTATCTTGTAAGACATGAAGGTTTTTATTAGCATAACCTGACCTTTACTTGTTACTGTAAACACAGGAGTAGTTATTTATATCACAGCACACCCACATCTTCCCACGTTGCATCGGCCTGGTCATTGAAATTGAAGCATCAAAACTGCCAACTATGCCCAGATGACCAAGATTGGATAACTTTATTCATCCCGTATTCGGGAAATTTCGTTGTTCCAGTGGCAAGAGGGTGAGGATGCAGGAATAGGAAAGGCATTTTAGACATAAATAGATAGGTAATAGATAGACTCATTCAATATTAACGTGGTCCGATTCTTGTGTTCTCTCTTCTGATGACAATAAAAAAAAAGTCTAGGTTGTCATTGAGGCATGTTAGGCAAAATTATGAACAAACTTGAACTAGACTTTGATATAATTTAACACAAGTCCCATTTCTATTTATCTTCCACCTTCCTTTAACTAATCTGAAGCCTTTCATACACGACTGGATATTAGTCTTACTATTTCTAGAAAAACAAGCAAGACCAAATCGAAAACTGTCAGTAGTTTTGTTTTAAATTCAACTCACTTTGTTTTTATGGGTAAAATGTCAAAAGGGATAAGAAGCTTAAGAGGACTCAATAAATATGTTTTATGATTATAATGTTATCATTCTTTTATGTGTATGCTATGGATATTTCTTTGCAGTGCTTAGGACTTTTAATTAAGTACATTTTCTAACAGGCTATATTGTATTTAATAGGGATCTAAAGTAGTAGTGTACAATTAAAGTGTGGTTGCATTGCATTAGAGGTAACAGGAAATCTCCATGATTTATGATGAAGAGGTTGTCATTCTTTTATAAGTGGATCATGTAGGTACCACTTCATTACAGTGCTTAGGATTTAATTATGTAGATCTCCTAACAGGCTGTATTCCATTTAATAGGGATTTACAGTGGCGTTGTACAAATAAAAGTCAGGTTGCATTACATTGGCGGTATTAACTGCGATTAGAAGCAGACTGGGATTTGTTTCCAGTTCAGGAGTTCTAAATCTCTACAGGATACAATGAAGGCCTTAAAACAAATGTCTACAGTATTATGTTGTCTATAACAGTTCAAGTGGATAACCAAAATACAGTGTAGATCTACAGAATAGAAAAAAAAATCCAAGTGTAGAACTAGTGTGTCACTCTTTTGACTAACCGATTGAATATAAAATGAAGTGGAAATTGTCTCACTGAAAGAATTTAAAGCAATTGGAAATAGTTTCATTCTTATTATCAGAATTGTACTGCTCGTCAATGGTTTGAAGGTAGAATGGAACATGACGAAAATCCGGCAGGTGATTAGTAGATGTATTTTTTATTTTTTTAATCATTTCCATTTACGTGCCATTTATAGGAACAGCTAAGTACTTGCACCATGACAGCTGGTGATTACAGACCACGGATCTAACATGTGCGTCATATGCACGGTCTGTGGGTCGACAGCACTTTATTTCACTCATTTCTTCAGCCTTTGAATATGTTGAGTTATTTTTCTTGGTGAAAGTTTACTTGACAAGCTGTAGGAAGTCATTCCGCCGCACCTCATTTGAGAAATGTCTATAAAAGTACCATTGTACGTTATGAATTACTCTTGTATATTGGCAATAGAAGAAAGATTTGTGTTCAGCGCTATTATCCTCCACTATCACATTTGTTGTTAGATATTTATTAAAATGCTGCTTTGTTTCCAGATTCAAATGAAATTGTCTCTTAACTCAAGGCTGTCAGTTGATCCTGTGATAATTAATTTTACCCTACTGAAGCCTGCTAAAGCGGCAGGAATTACACTGATAATTGGTAATCTGGGGCTGACGGCTGGCTCGGGGTTTGGGGGGCATCATGCGCATCCTGGGAGAAATTCCTGATAACAAAGCAAATGACGTTCATGTTAGAGAGGCATAATAAACTGATAAATTCAAGAAGGAAGTGGGATTTTCTTGGATGTCACTAGTGCGCAAAACCACACGTTAGAAAAACTAAGCATCCTAATCTTCAAAATGCTGTTGGCCATATTTCGCACCCTCTACTTTCCTGATGTCAAAACACATAAACTGTGCCTCACATGAGGAAGTCAGAGAAACTGGAGCAGTGGAAACCAATTTTATGACGGGACAAATCACACTTTAATGTTTGGCAGTTTGATGCTTGGCAAGGGTGCAACTTGACAACCTGGGTCACTTTATTTGTTTTTTTAGGCGTCAATACTGCACTTTTTCAAGTTTAGTCAAGACACATTTAGTTATATAGCGCTTAATCACAACAATGTCTTAAAAAACAAGACATCACCATCTGAAGCTCTAATGGGTAAGGGAAAAATAACATCATATATGGGGAAAATGGAAATAAACAGTCGACAGACAATACGATTTTAGGATTTTATGGATTGCAGGATTCTAACATTTAATTAGGATTTCGATATAGGATTAAAATACTTCCATTATTAAGCACTTTTGATGGATTTGTGTAAAAAATATGATCTGCTATCCTTTTAAAGTCCCTTGCTTTCATATTTGGTGATGCCTTTAAAAGAGCTTTCTGATGTCAGCTTCAGGGCAGCATTCCGTTCAGGCCCCTAGGCAATTGTTAAAGTTGCCGTGCCACTGGCCACAAGCCCTGCAGAGCATTTATCTCTCTTTCTGCAGGGACAGAGACACACTGAAAGGACTTATTGCTTGCTTATTACCACTTGTATTCAAATCAGCTATCGGAAATAGAGAAAAGATGGCAGTGCAATCTTGAGGCATCTCCTCTTGCTCTCCTCAATTCTGGTGGCAGCATCATCTTGATGGATGACATTCCCCAGCAGGGATGGAGCAGGCACTATTATCGTGGCGCAAGTATTAGCATGGAGGCGCCTAGTCCCTCCGCAGCTCATCGATTTGGTCCGCGACGTGACCCCAACTTCCAAAAGGGGCCGCTGGACTAGAGATGCTGAAATGTGTGTCAAGCTTGGGGGAGGCATTTTTGCTTTGGCTAGGGTCTTTTATCATCCTTATTCATCCCTTGCCTCCTCTCACCTTCTCCATAACCTCTTCTGTGCTTCTTCAAAACTCTTATCTCTCTTTCTCCAGTTTCCAAGACTAATGAGAAGACCAATATTTTTCAGAATAAAAAATAGATCATAAGGGAATATTGTCGGGCAGCACATGTTTTGGTCACGGGGGCAATGCTGAAAATGGCAATGTTAGAATATAAAAGCATTTAATTAATTCCTTGACATTTTTTTTTTATCTTCAGCTCTAAGTCTGTTGGTGTTTGGATATTCAGGAGGCATCCGATACAAAGTGAATTTTAATTAATGGAACACTAATATGCAATTAAAAAGGTTGTGCACTCTGTCTTTGTGGGTTAGCAAATGCACATGCATTACTAGTGATTAAACAAAGACGTCTGCAAAAGAGAGACTGAAAGATGTGAAAGAAGAGAGCAAGAGAGAAGGAGAGAGAGAGATTATTATGTGCTTTTAGTAAATGTCTGATAATCTTAACGACATTTAAAATCATTCTCTTCCTTATTAATGCTTCGTTACACTGCAAGAAAACATGCAAGGTAAGAGCGTTTTGAAGGGAACTTTAACTGAAGAAAAAGAAAGACTGAACTGTCTTTGATAAGAACAAAGGACCCAACAGAGTATAAAGCTTCAGACTGCTGGACTCTGTTTTGATGATTTCAGACATCCACAACCTAACCGAAAGATACGCTGATAACACTTAAAATGAGTTTTCATATTTTAATCTTAAGTAAAAAAAATATGTGACCCACTGTTTGTCATAGCTTAAAATAGTTTTACAAAAAGGTATTTGCAGTAGCAGTTTGAAATGAACCTCCACCCACTGTAGAATAGTTCAGATTAGATTGGTTTAAGGCATCACTTTTTAACCCACATTCAAAACATATTTTCTTTTCAGTCGAGTGAAAATTCATCATAAGTCATTTTATAAAACAGTAATATCGAATACAATGAGATAGATGTTCACTCTTAAATCATGAGGCACATTTGTTTCTGAAAATGTCACCTTTTGTTGGGGTTTTAGGTTTATTTAATAAGAGACAGATTAATGAACACATTTATATTCATGTTAATGAACACCAAATGCAATATAAATATGCTAGATTGTAGCCGAGGGCTAATTTCCATCTTTAGTCCCTTGTGTAGGTTGAAGATAAACGATGACACATACTAGACACACAGGTAGCATAGTTTTAGACAATGTTGTGATGGCAATTTTGTTCGTCTAACAGCGAGGCTTTAAGATGATTGGCGAGGAGTTTCACAGATGGAAGTTTGCGTATGTTAATTAGTATTGAGTTCCAGTGCTATGTGCAGCACAGACAGAGAAGGTGCTTTGGCTGAATGCACGCTTTATGAAGGGAACTACACAGTCACCTCTAGAGCCAGCCCTTGTTGATGTGTTGAAATTTTTTGGTAGAAAATCTTGCAGTGGAGAAGGAGCTTTATTTTGGAAGATTTTGTAAACTAAGGTGGCATTTGCATATTTAACAGTATTGTTCCAGTTCAGGTGTTTATGTTTTTTTAAATATCTGACAGTGGTGGTGTGTTTTTAGCTTTCGGTCCAATACTTTCAATACTTCTAGTTATGTTAGTTATTAATACAGTTTTCGTAGTATGTTTTTCCTTGGGTGTGCTGTCCTCGTGATTATGAATGTGTTCCACCTGCTGTGTCTTTCCGGTGCTTCTTCCCTCGTGTGTCCCAGCTGTTTGTAATATTCTTGTGATCATCTGCCTATGTATTTAAACCCTGTGTTGTTGTCGGTCGGTGTGGGATTATTGCTTTGTTTGATTATGTCGCCTTCTTGTCGGTGTGCGTATGTGTCATCCCCGTTAAGTTTGTTTCTTTGTTCATATTAATAAATATATATAAAAATAATAATGTGATGATGACGATAATAATAATAATAGTAATAATAATAATAATAGTAATAATAATAATATTATTATTACTATTATTATAATAGTAATAATAATAATAATAATAATAACAACAACATGAAATTTAAAAAAGGTGGAAAATAAGATGTCTGTTTAATGTGAGTGCTGTGATGTCCTGGGAAAAAAAGACAAAGCTCATGTGGTCTGATGACAGCAATTTCAGTTGAGACTGGGAGGAGGCCTAATTAAAAATCATCACGATGAAAAATGTTTGGAATATCTCTATTTTGTTGGGGAGCTGCTGGCACCTGCGGGGTTGTTGAAGCAACTGTATCTGAACCTAATCACCGTGTTGGAAGGCAGTAGGACCCACTAGCCAATTGGCTAATGTAGACTGAAAAATGAACACAATTAGAATGTGCTGGAGCTGCCCTGGTTACAGAGCCCAGATGCAAGCGCAGTTTTGCTTCAGTTGACAGCTCCTCTCTCACTTGCTTCTTTGTTCTTTCATTTCTCCTCCTTATGTTGCCTCTTTGTCAACATGTCACCGGGCAAAGTAAACGCATGCAGGTATACATTCTCAATGAGTCAGTAGACACCTCTGTCAGGGTGGTGAAGTTCATTCCCAACGCACCTCAGGCAGTTCCTTTGATTCAGCTCTTCCTCCTGGCTTTATAAATGACGGCACAGCATGGCAATGAAGGGCATTTCAAACACCCATTAAAAATAATGAGATGGCCATTTTCGCCGCCTGTTACTTGAAAACAATCAATATCGCACAGGGGACTTCTGGCATGCCAAGGGGGAGCTGAGAGGAAGGCAACAATAGCTCTGTGTAGATTTACTTAACAACCCCTTGGACTGGCTGGGCTGCTGTCCGACTGGATTTGTCTTTCAAAACAGAACTATACCACTGGAAAAGGAAGACCATATTCATATTGTCTCTTCCTATAGCTGTTTTACTAGCATTTGACAGCCATAGACGTTCAATCCATTTTGCCTCACAGGGCTGCCAGTCCTACCTATATACATGGTAATTAAAGACTCATTGCCTGGAGGAAAGTAGTATTACTAAAATGATGTGTTGCAACAATGAGAGGAGAAAAAATAAGGGAACCAGCTCCTGATCCAAAACATACTAAATGTAGTAAAAACAATGCAGTTTTATGGACATCATTCACAAGTGCTATTTATTGGATTATTTATTTTTTATTATTTATCTGTTTATTTGTTTGTTGCTGTTATTTGTGCACTTCCCTACTTATTTATCTTGTGACTACTTAATAAATAAATAAGTAGTCCATATATTATTTTTTACTTTTTTATTGATTATTTGTCTGTTTGTTGTTATTGGTGCACTTTGTGGTGAAAGCTTTAAATCTCATTACATATGGTTGTATAATGACAATGTGTAATGGTTATGTGATTGAAGTAATGTGATTAATTGCGTGTAATATTGTGTTTCAGAATGCAGATGGGGAATAACAACCGTCAACCGTTCTCGTTTAAATGGATCAGCTGTCTATTGCTTATAGCCAATGTGTTAACGTGTACAGTAGACATTCTTGACATTCGTCAACTTTTGTGTCAGCAGTCAGGAAAAGTCAGTGAGCTTCTTGGATAGAAGTATCATTTAGTTTTCAGGGTGTATATGCAGAGCAGAAAGCAGAATTTGTACTTTCTCAGGTCAAAATAAATAGTCATTCATTTTCAGTCCTGATGAAAATCCCATTTATCGTATATGGAATTAAACCTGTTGTGTCATTTCCCTTTCAATTACTCTGTTAATCCTGGGCCAACTAATTGCAACGTACATGCACGTGGTCAGAGGAGATGGAGGGATTCAAGAAAAAAACAGGGAATAAATTCATTTGCTGGAAGGTGAGCAAACAGCTGCCCCTGCATGCATTAAAAACAAAAACAAAAGAACGGCCCAATCTTCGCAGAATGACAGCAATTGCCAGCACGTTTCCCCTGAGTTTTCATCAAGAGAACCAGCGACAGCAACAACTTGAATTGCTTCTCAATTGAGTCTCAAAGAACAACATAAAAGATTGGAACATGGAGAGGAATAAAGCTCACAACATTGGCTAGTTAAAATAATAGTAAAGGTAGAAATTAAATGTGCATGGCAAGGGGATGGAAAAATTGAATAAAAGCTGAAATATTTCCCGAGGAAATATTAACAGAAATTCTCCCATAATGCCCTTGGGTAATTATAGCAGCAATCCTTCCAATCTGTGTTATGAAATTGGTCAGAATGAAGGAGCAACTGCTGTGAGAGGCGAGATTGAGATGTGTGTTTGGGTTTTAAGTTTGCATTGCTATGATGTCGAACAGGCCTGATTTTTAACTGGCTCGCTGCATTGGAAAAAAAAAGCCTTTACACTTTTAAATGTCATATTTAATTAGCATTGTATAAATTAATGCTTGAGTTCACAGGTGTTCAATACATTGATAGTGTGAGTCGTTCGCATCTTCATTAGAAAAAAAGCCTGTCAGTCCCATGAGAAAGCATAACCATATGACACTACACATTACTAATTGTGGACTCAACTTATCCTACCACGCTCCTATCTGACATATCTTCTATCGGCTTTTCTTATCCTCCCCACATAGTTCCCTTTGGCGAGAGTATTCATTTTTATAAATAGCAGCGCTGCTTACTTTAGGTAAGATGAACATACAGATAAGTATTTGTATCCCTATTCCCTCTGTTCTTTCGTTCTCTCTATCCACGCTATTTTCGCTCCAACGACAGTCAGCTTTTTCATGTCTGTGGAAAAACATTAGAGTTTGGCAACACAAACTGTGTTAAACACCTCAGGGTTTAACCACAAGACAAGACAAAGTATCAAGTACTGCTCCTAGCACATAAAAAATAGGGTATAAGAAATTGTGGCAAACAAATGCTTTTTTGTTTTCCTTCATTCATTCATTTTCTGAACCGCATATCCTCACAGGGGTTGCGGGGGGTGCTGAAGCCTATCCCAGCTAACTACGAGTACCAGGCTGGGGACATCTTGAATTGGTGGCTAATCGCAGGGCAGAAGGAGATGGACAACCATTCACGCTCACACTCATAGCTAGGTGCAGTCTGCCCTGCATGTTTTTGGAATGTGGGAGAAAACCCACGCAAGCCCCAGGAGAACATACAAACTCCACATAGTGAGGACCGACCTGGGTGCGAACGCTCTATGGCAGAACTGTGAAGCCGACGTGCTAACCACTCCCCTCCTGGGCCACCTGATTTGCTGTTTTGTAGATGTTATTTTGAGAAAGCAACTCCTGTTTGGCAAAATAAGAACAACTATGGGTGGCCCGGTGGAGAGTGGTTAGCGTGTCGTTAGCGTGTCGGCCTCAGAGCTCTGGAGTCCTGGGTTCAAGTCCAGGTCGGTCCACCTGTGTGGAGTTTGCATGTTCTCCCCGGGCCTGCGTGGGTTTGCTCCGGGTACTCCGGTTTCCTCCCACATTCCAAAAACATGCATGGTAGGCTGATCGGATACTCTAAATTGCCCCTAGGTAAGGTTGTGAGTGTGCGTGGTTGTCTGTCTCCTTGTGCCTTACGATTGGCTGGCCACCGATTCAGGCTGTCTTCTGGCCCAGAGACAGCTGGGACTGGCTCTAGGACCCCCCGCGACCCTAATGAGGATAAAGCAGTTTAGAAAATGAGATGAGATAAGAAGCATATTTATTAAAGGGAAATACAAGTCAAGATTCATTGATTATATTTTAGTTTTAAGTTGCATGTAACTTATGTGGTAATATTAATGTAGTAGGCACCCGATGGTGCTGTGGTTCTTTTGCCTGACTTGAATCTTTATTCTTAATCTACTTTTTGATGTCAGACAATATTGGAGTAAAGACCCTGACAAATAATGATACAGGATTTTAGGGGACACTTAACAGCAACATTGAAGTCTTATGGCAGTGTTTAAGTAGTCAACATGAATTCACACTTTGATGCCATTTTATTTATCCGGAGGATGAAAACACTTCTCCGGATGAAATGCTTATGGATGTGACAAAATAGTGCGTTAACTTCACGTGGGTTGCAAGCAGACCAAAACTAGTAGAGAGTTCAAGGCTTTCCGTGTTGGTCTGCTTAACAATCTCGAACTGCAAATGAACTCTTGTGAAATGACACATCCAAATAGATTTGAGTTATAAGAAATCAAAGTGACTTCCTTTGCAGACCTTGCATTTCAAAATCAACTTTTTGGAGCTCTACCACTTGGTCATTTCTAAAGAATTCAGCTTGACGCAAGTTCCCTGTGGAGCTATTCTGGCCACATCCAACCGAGGAGACCTCGAGGCAGAACCAGAGCCTGCTGCAGGGATTACATTTCTCATCTGGCCTGGATATGCCTCGGGGTTCACCCAGAAGAGCAAGCCGTCGTGACAGGGAAGATAGATGCGTGGCTTGCAGTAGCCTTGTGCCAAAGCAGCTCAGAAATGTGCATTGATTACATTTCTTGCCAGCATGCAGGTCTGAAAACCAAAAACCTGCTTTGCAAGGTTGCTAAAACACTTGTTATGATTGGACTTTCTCTCATGCTACTGCGTAACAAATCTACCTTTAAGTACGAAAAAAGAACACGGACAGTAATTGAGTAAAAGAAACAACTCTAGGACTAATTCTGACAGGCACACATCAGTAAAAGTATTGTTGAGGCACAGAAATTGAAGCCACGCTTGTGACCAACAGAAAATGTTTTACTGACTGCAAAACCAAGAGAAACAGTGGCTGTTAATAGTGTGAAAATCCCGATGAGTCTGTGGGTAACTTTTAGAAGAAGTACAAATCATGATTAAAAGAACAGGAAAATCTACATACAGTAGTTTTTGGTACTTTTCATGCGCTTCTGTTATTTTTCTTGTTTTATTGCTCTCTTTCTCTCAGATATAAAGGGATCACTACATTGTTAACAAAGTTAGTTGTGTGGCAAGATTTTTAAACTTCTGATTCCATTTATTGTATGGCACAATTTGGGAGGCAAGCAGTCGTACGTATTTCGTTAGAATTTTTTTTTAATTAAAAGGCAACCCTTGTACAGAAACAATTCGTTTAGAGATTAAAAATGGTAATTTATGCAACATAACATTCTGAATAATGACTAACTATTCATTAATTCATCTTCCATACCGCGGATCCTCGTAAGGGTCGCAGGGGTTGTTGGAGCCTTTCACCTACTCTTTGAATACCTGCATGTTTAACTTAGTAATAGCACTGAAATGGGAACATACTGCCAGCACTACGAGTTCAAAAGGATAGGATGGCTATCCTTGTCAGTTGCAACAAATTAGTTTAATGATGACATTCAGCTCAGATTTTGACTCATTTTTTCCTGATTCTCAGGTTTCATTATTGAATGTTAATGTGTCTTAATGATAAAGATGAATGCATGTCACTCTAAATAACATCCATTATGATAGTCTGTTGTTGCATGCTAACACCGCTATATTTTATTGCAGTTTATCCCAAAAACCAAACCAATTCATTTGCCACTCATCATTTGTCACTTGATCAATACTTCAGTAAATTGTTTGGATCAAAACAACAGATTGGGTTACGTACTGGCTGCTCCACATTCTTCTATGTGCTGAGTTTACTCAGCTCACTGCATGGTCAGATGGGGAAAAAAGTAATTGGTCATATTAGTGGTGTTGGTGGTGTACCAATTTCCTACACAACATGTATTAACCGATTGAATGTTTGAGGACAAAAAATAAAACTAAAATGTGGGGCATACATTATATGTGAACTCGGTCGCAAATCTAGCCTTGTAAAATGGATCAAAAAATGTGTTTTGCACTTTTTTGGGTTGTATTACAAAGAAAATAACTAACAATGCTCACTGAAGTCCAAGCAACCGAATTCAGCCAACTCGGTTCCCCGAGATGATAGTGTGTCTTTAAGTAAAGGGTAATGGACTATTTTCTTCTATTTCAGATTTGTATGTTTCCTTTTTCTGGAGATCTAGTAAACTTTGTGCTGGAGTCTTTCAAAAAGTTACATAGCTATTTATCTGTCTTCAATTTTTTCTCTAGTTTTTATAGTAAGTTAGTATGCAAGTAGACTTTCTTCTCTTTTCAAGTCCATATTAACAATACGTAGTTAAAAGTTACAATCTCTCCTGTTCATCAATCAATTAATAGATTTGAAATTTGCTTTTTTTGGATTCCTGTTGCTGTGCACTTTCTCCTTTTTGGCCCAGAGACTTTGGACATGCGTAGTACTTTTATTGGCTCTCACTCTAACTGGAGTATGCAGCCTAAACTGCACCTGGTTTTTAGGGGTAGTATGGTACATAGTATTCTTAGTTTATTTGACCCTGTAGCCATATCCGAGCTGTGCAGTGACTTCATCCCACTCATTCACTTTGAAGAGAATATAAATAAATGATGTTGCATATTAACGCATGTAGGAGTATCAAGGTTTGTTTGAATTAATGTTGTATTAATATGTATAGAGGGCAAATGTCAAGTGCAAAATTTCCAGACGCTTGGAGAATATCTCATTAACGGCTAAAAAGCAGACTTCATAACAATCATTGGCTGGGGTCATCCGTCACGTGTGACTGTATGCTTAACTCTGAGATCAATGAGCTGGAAGAGTGATAGGAGTGGCTGAGATGAAGTGGATGTGAAAAAGATGTTGGCATTTTGTCCTGATTAAAGAAAGAGCTAGATGATTCATATGTCCCTTGTGTTGCCCTTGCATCATGGACTCCGAGACACATTATAGTACACAGGAGCTGCAGCTTGAAAATATGAAAGAGAAATCCGATTCATAGCCTATAGTAAAACAGTTGATTTTACCATTCTGCATTACATTTTTCACTGAAATTTTTAAAATACGAATAGCTGTCTCTCCATTGTCACATAGGCGCTAACATCACAAACTCTCTTAAAAACCTAGGAAAGCCAATTAATCTGTTATCATATCCTGTTTTATAATCCTTCCGTTCCACAGCATGAGGCGAGACGTGAAACCGGATGGGTGAATGGTTGTGGGATGTCAATGAAAGAGCAACATGGTTTTGAGTGCAATGGTTGTGAGGTACTGTAACAAGGGACGTAATAAATCTATGGAATAAAATGAGAGAATGCATATTGTCAGGCCATTGTCAAGGCCACCAGTCTTCTACATGGACTCATCAAGCAGAAATGTTTGTCATTCTGGCTGCTTGCAGCATATTTTAAATGGGACTCATAGAAACACAAAGTGATACTTTCTGTCCTTTTAAATCATGGTGCTGGAACCAGCTAGCAAGTGTGAATAAAGGAGTGCGAGCAAAACAAACACAAAGGGAAGCATTTAGAAGGAGTTATGAAGGAGCCACACGCAGATTTGAAAAGAAATCTCAAAAGATACACGAGTTAGTACTCCTAAGGAGGTCTTGGGAATCCAGCTTGTTGAGATGCATTTGGAACATAAGCCTACATAGTATGTGAAATGTTTTGTTACTTTCTAGCTGTCTTGTCTTTTTAATAACCTCTAGATAGTTGGTTGAGACATGTCTATAAGTTGAAAACATATGAAGTTCATTAACCTTTAAGGGGAAGTCTGAAACGGACACTAAATGATTCATTATGTCCTGGGAGCTCGAGATCTCTTTTCATCAAACTCATCATTTTTCAAATTCAGACTCCATAATTTTTTATCCATCCATGGTTGGTACTGAGGACTCCTGCCCCAAATAATTAATGCCCCATTTCCATCCATTTTCTTTACCGCTTGTGCTCCTGGGGAGTCGGGAAACAGCTGAGTTGGAGCCAGTTCAAGCTGACTCTGGGCAAGACTACAGCCTGAACTGGTTTCTGGCCAGTAGCAAGGCACATGACAAACATTCCCACTCTCATTCATGCATTGTCTTATAGGAGAGTGAACACTATGTTAACGTTATGGTTTTAATTCTTATAGTTTCTTCATTCTTTTACTTTTTGACGCATTTCTCGTTATGATAATTCACTGTCAGCCCACCATGTTGAAATGGATTGGTCATTCACCGTTGTCAATGGAACATAAACATGATCATTGACTGCCAGCCCTCTCAGTTGAAATAGATTAGATGTCACTCGCCCTCAATGGCAGCAAATGAGTTAGTTTAAAATGTATGCTCGCTCACTCCAAGCTTGTATGGGTTTTCTCTGGGGTACTCCGGTTTCCTCCCACATCCATGCATGCATGTAGGCTGGTTGAACACTCAAGCGCCCCTATATATGAGTGTGAGCGTGAATGGTGGTCTGTCTCCTCGTGCCCTGCGATTGGCTGACCATTAATGCAGGGTGTCCCCTGCCTGGCAACCGAAGTCAGCTGGGAAAGGCTCCAGCACCCCCACGACCCTTGTAAGAATAAGTGGTTCAGAAAATGAATTATTTTTTTTTCCTGCCAAGATGGTAGCTGAGGGTACATTAATGAGAAATAAAATGATTTTTAGGCAAATGGCTGCAATGCCACAGAGAGTTGAAAAATCTTAGGGAGTCTGAATAATTTCCCCACACGGTGTAGAATATGAAGTCAAAAAATTGAGGAGGACCATTCCAATAAAGCCATGCTCAAACAGTATAGGAAAGGGTGGAACACCGCTGCCCCCTAAAGACAGTTGATGTAGCAAACAGATACAATTATGCTCTCACTGTGTCTAAGGCCATAGACTGGTCTAAAGATGAGTGTGTCTATTTGTCAGTCGTGATTCCTCCCAAAACAGGAATCTCTTTGTTTGGGGGATCTGATTGGTGAGGGCAGGCTGAGCTTTACATGTATGTGAAGAAGTAAGAACATTGTTTGCTTTTGTGTGACAGTGAGGTAAGACTTTTAGTGGACCAACATGAGAAGAATGAATGATCATCACATTCCAATTGATGTCTGACTCCCTCAGTTTACATGTCTAAATCACAATATGTGTTTACACACGGGAAAGTACAGGTTTAGAATGCCCCCCCATCCATATTGAAGAAAAAAATATGTAATTTTCATCATTGAAAACCACAAGTGCTGCTATGAATACACACCATCATGACATTTCAAACATCATGTGTGCGAAAGTCACAGTCATTAAAATAGCTGAAACCTTGGTGAGCAGGTGTATAGATTTTCTTAAATGTCAGGCATACGTTTAAAAATATACAACAAAACCTAAAAATTACCAATTGATCAGATTTTTGGGAAATAAGATTATGCCAGAGTTTACACTTAAAAAACAAGTGCGTACAACACTGCCAGGTTAAAAATACATTATGTCAACAAAGAACTGTAGTAGTTAAAACACGTATGCTGGCCGAACAAACACTATACATTTAAGTGAGCTATCAAATCCAGTTTGTAATTCTGGGATAATTGTATTTGCATTTGTCACCACACGCTAAATGTTAGTTTTCCCTTTCGTCACTCGCTGCCTTTGACAGCTATAGCCATCTAATCCAGTAAACAATCGCTGCCAGCCATCCCAGTTTCTATGGACTGGATGTCAATCCCTCTCAGTGGTAGCCATTCAGTTAAGTTTAATATATATATTTTTTTATTAACACAACAACACACTCACAGTGTGTGGCCCCGCATTACAAATGTATCCACTCACACTATAAGAATGGATTTCTGAAAATATGCATATTTGAAGAATCATACCCATTCTTGACAAATATTTAATAGAATAATGAGAGCTTAGGAAACAAAACATGCAGCATGTGGTATATAGAAGCATGCTTCACCATGGGGATTTAAAACTGCAAATTGCCTAAGTGCTGTTGATTGGTAATGTAAATAGCAGGATTAATAGTGAATAAAATAATGGGCTTCACAGGGAATCTCTTATTGAACAACCATGGAGAGATTGCCAATTTATTATAGACTGCATGTGAAGGTTAAGGTTAAAATATCACAAAAAGTCAAAACACAGTCAGAGTACCATTCAGCCTGTAGCTCACACAACAAATATAGTATCAGTTTCATCCACCATTTTGGAGCCTTATTTTATACTATATATTTGGTTAATTTATTTGATCCATAAACACTCATCTAAAACGTTCAGTTTACAGGGACTTTAAAAATCAAATTAGGTTGACTCTGACGTACAAATAATCGATCCCCTGCTATGATGATTACAGTACTGCACCGATCAATTTAGTAGATTGTTGTTCGTGTAACCAGTTAACGATCCCTTTCAAATAATTGAACTCCTGCTATCGAGTGTTCAATACTGCATTTATCAACTTCGATATCTAACTGGTTCAAGTGAGGAGCCTTGTATCGTTTCAGTTTCTAGTTGTGCCAATAAATCAAATTTCATTGCTGTGACCATTCACTAAAAAAGCAATTTGTCTTCTAAGACTCATGGGAAATGTTAGACCGACACTTAAGAAAAAAAAATAACTCTACTGCATACTTTGATGTAGTGATGATCTAAATATTTTTTTTACAATTTAGCTAATTCATCAAAAGCTACTCTGAGGGATCCTTTTGTTGGCAGTTCCTCCACCTAAGTCATAAAAATCGACATTTACAGCATCCACTCCACACATGCCCACGGAAAACCACAGTGCCTGAAAAGGAACAAAGGTCTCTCAAGGGCATCTTTTAACTAACAGTCCTTTTTATGGTCTTTCCTTCTCCTCCCCCTCCTTCACAACTGAACACCATCAATCTAACCAATTTTACTTTAATTTTAGTTCTCACCCCATTAGTTTCGGGACATAACGCAGCTCTGTGAGAGAAAAGAGAGGGAAAATCAGCAGAAGAGGAAAAATAAAGTTTGGCTCCTTGGAGACATAAAATGTAATTTCACAGTCAACTTGCTGTGATGTATTATTTCACAACAATGGGGTGTGGGCTGATATGAGCCCTCCTTGGCACCCGCACAAAGCTGTTAGAACATCAGCGATGGCTCCTCGGGGAACTCAGTGCTGTGTGTCAGTAAAATTACCCCAAAAAATGCCAAATGCATCATAGTGAATCCTTTCTAATCCATTAAGAAAATGATTGAACTATGACTGTCAAGATACATGATGATACCAATGCTGATTTTTCCCTTACTTCCGATCCAATTTTTCTTCAAAAACTGTTTTGTCAATAGCAATCTGATATTTTTAGACCTGTGAAAATAATACAAAAAATAATATAATGCAATTAGTAAATATTTTTGGGGATTAAAGTGAGCCCTGCTGGCACCTCCTCAAGAAATACTGCTTACAAATATTACACTGTGCTGTTTTTATTATAAGTTTCTAAATGGAAGTTATCCCACAGTTTTCCATAGCCAAAAAGCACAATTGTGCTCAAAACACAGATCCGATTTAGTAAAGTTCTGTTTAATGTTTCTGTTCACAATTTGACATAACATACTGTGAAAAAATCTCATTGGCTGATTTTGATGATGACCAAGGTGCAATCTGTCAACCCCTTCCTGTTCAAATATATTGGACGCCTTTCGCCCCTAGTGGCAATAAACACATTAATGTGGATGGATTCTTTTACCTTTTTTTCTTAATTTTTTTGAGAGGTGTTCCTAGTTTAAACTCTGAATTCATGTATGGAAATGAATAGGTATAGTAACAGCAGGTGTTTGCAGGCAATAAAGAAACCTCACACTCCCTTAGTTTTATTTATTTATTTTTAAGAAGACAATGCAACCAAGTGTAAGGATAATTTATTCCAGTAGCTGAACAGCCTCGTTGCTCCTACCTACTTCACCAATACACTCGCGATATTGTATCAAGATGTAAGACGCTTCTTAGATTCAGTCCCTCCCCATCAAGACAAGCACAGATGCAAAAAGATAATATATACTTAAAATAACAGAAAGGCAAACCGTATCCGCTAATGTGCGCTCAACAAGCTATCCCTCAACCCAACATTACTGTTTTATCATCCAAATGATGCTTTCAAATGCACACAGTCTTCTATTTCAGAGTTTACTGTTCTTTTGAAACTGGGACACCAATCCAAGAACTTGATCCGATGCCGTGATGACTTTATTCTGCAGGTACAGTGCACTGTTTTTTGAAGTCTCGTTCAAAAAATAACGATAATTCACCATAATGCCACAGGAGTTTGCCACCCCCTTAGGGCTCGTATCAGCGTGCCAGTTAAGCCGCCACATTGTAGCGCCGTTTTGAAGGTGGAAGTTGGCTACTTGGTTAAGTGCGTATCCCCTCCTCTTCTCCCCGTAAAGATACCAGGCACAGAGTCGCATCAGAACGGGTTCCAGGAAACAAGAGAGACGTTCTGAACGCATCCATTCACTTGTGGCTATTAACTTACGAAGGGCATCGGTGGCACTATTGCCCTGAGAGATGTCGGTTGTTTGCGCCACTTCCTGCCACTCCTGCTCAGAAAGGAGGTCCAAGCCACGGCCTTCTTTTCTGTATTGGCTGAGAAGGCCTTGGAGCCACGAGGAGAAGCCTGGGATGGGGGATAGGCTGGAAAACTGGGTCATGTGGGGAAACTCACTCTAGAGAAATAAAAGCAAACGGAGAAAAACAATTAGATATTACCCATCATCATTTTCTTTGGTGGCAAAAAATAAAAAGAAATGCTGTGTGCTTTGACTCCTGCGTCATGATCCGGCAGATGGAGATGGATCATCTTCACTCCTGCCCTTCCCTGGTCTGTTCTCATCCTCAGCCACCATTTGGACTTTCACCTTCAATTTATTGCACTCCCCGCCTCCCATTTATTTGCACACAGACCAACTTTCACCTTTTGATTGGGCTTTCTTATCCTTTTTCTTTTCCCGTTTTGGCAAGCTGGCACCATTTTTGATAAGCTAGATGTGTGATGTGGCAGAAGTGATAAAAGCAAGAGATGAAAGACATCCCTCAGAGAGTTAACTTTCTTTTTAGATGAATGGCCCTCAGTGTTGGCCTTCTTTTCAATCAGAATCCAGTCAATAAAAGGTTCTTCTTATTTGCATATCACGATTTTCCATGGCTTTAACGCCTTTTTCAGTTCATGAATCTTGGCAGGGCTGACAAAAATGCCATTAGACGTAAAAACCAGGGCTGTACATTACCAATTTTCATGATAATACAATATCAGTTCTTCTATATTGAAAAGTCTGCTGTGATTCAATTTTGATTTGATTCATACTGTCCTATAATGATGTTTCATTCAATGTCCTGTATTTTTGTGACCTTAGGGTGCACCATATTAAAAGGTGTAGTCTCAGTTTTGGGTGCAAATTCTGTATTTAAAACATACATGATTGTGCGCATGATATGGTGATAGACTGGACATGCTAACCATTCTTCCCCCAGGCCGTCTTGTATATTTACATTATTGTGACTACAGTTAAAAAAACGAACCCTTCACACAGCCACTTTCTCATTTTCCCCTCGCCCACCCCATCTGATTTTCCTTAACAATGACTCCGACCACCTTTTCACGTCCGAATGCCGTCATCAGTCAAGACCATCTTTTCTTTATCTCCAGTATGTCGGCAGAAAATTCACCCACTTAGTCAAGCGAAGAAACCCATCGAAGTTACACAGCGACATGAATAGAAACTGTATTACATCAAAAATCATGCCTTCATTTGTACAATGTTCTGAATTGATTACCAGAAAACACCTAATTGCATGTAAAATGAAATTAATTATTGGAAGCAAAATTATACTATAAAGAAGAATTTAACTGCTTGTTAAATTTAGGGGTTTACATGTTCACAATTGGAACTGAACTACCATTTGTGAATTGAAGAATGCATGATTCTGATTAATGGATGCATCAATCCGAATCATGCATATTCTTTGGAGAACATTTACTCCTACCTTCTGTCATGCCAATTACAAACATGCATAGTGCACCCACCTGTAGTTCCCGAACCACCCTCTTGATTAAATAGTTTCCCAGCTCAACACCTTGAAGACCAGCTTGGGTGGAGGAGATGGAGTAGAATACTGCTGCATTTACCTTGTTTACATCCTCTTCCAGATCATGGGTAGAAAACTCTCGTACAATACTCTAGGCAAGAAAGCAATAATTCTTGTAAGACAAACTTAATATCATCCTTTGTTAAACTTTAATTTCACTATTTTACATGTAGGTTTATCAAAGTTATGTCATGAAAATACATGTCGGGTAAAAAAACTGCTACAATGTTTTGGATGAACACAAATTGCTTTGGCCCAAATTGGTATTTATTTTGGTCATTAACGTGGTATTTAAAGAAAACATATACACAGTAATTCCATTAAACACATCATTTGCATCTAAGGTTTTTTTAAGCAATTGATAATTTACATCACAGTGTGGACATGGTAAGCTTGACAACATTCAATTACAAACAATTTAGTGAAAAGGATCAAATATTGTTGATTTGATCAATTTGTTTTTGTTAATGATTTTGAATGGTTAACTCCACATGCTGCCTAAGGTCAATTGAGATAGGAATTTAATTTTCAGTGCATTCAAATTCAGCAGTCTTCTTGGCGACACTTTTTTTTAGTTGAGGGAAAAAAACACTTTTTCACTGTGGAGCCTTTTTGAATCAGGATTGTCAAGGTAAGTAAACCTGGTGTGCTTTTACTGTTATTAATGAGGAACAATGTAACACATTTTTAATTATATTTCATTGTGTGGGAATATGAGAGGCATTCATTATGCAGCCTTTCATTCTAACCTGAATGTTGTCTGAGATATCTTCGGTGAGGGCCACATGCAGCACAACCAGCGGCTCCCCTGGCATGGTAGCATGAGTGAAGGCATAACAACGACGGTATGGCCCCACTCTGCGCTTAAGGTCAGCCCAGTTCCTAACAGGATGCACCGCCTCATACCTGACAGAACATTTGTAATTTTTTTTTTAAAATTATTTCCCAAGCTGGGATGTGTGATTCAGGTATAGAATTTTATGAAGGACACCTAAAACGAATTGAGGAGGATGATATTTGCAGTCTTACTGGCTGATCTTTTGTAGGATCTCACAAGGAGAATGCCAGGTGATGCGCTCAAGTCTGAGTAGACCTACAGAGAACCACTCGGACAGCAAGCTCTTTAGTGTTCCATTGAGATCCTATGAGAAAAAAGGATGAGCCATTAGGAATTCATTCGTTCATTTTCCATACCGCACATCTCCGTGAGGAATGCGGGAGGCAATCCCAGCTGAATTCTTACAAAAGGAAATCTACATCCTAGACCAGAAGTGGGAAATCTGGTTCTCGAGGGCCGCTGTGGGTGCAGGTTTTTGTTCCACCTGATCCAACACAGACAGTTTAACCAATTAGATTTCTGCTGAAACAAGACTGACTGCGATACACTGATTGTATATCTAACATACCAGATTGGTCGAAAGGTTTCCTCTTATAGGTTGGAACAAAAACCTGCACCCACTACTGCCCTTTGTGGAATTAATTGCCCACCCTTGCCCTAGACTGGTCGCCAGTCAGCCGGAGGGCACACTGGGAGACACATGGCCATTCACACTCCCAATTATAACGTCACCAGCTGGAATCGAGTCCACGCCTGCCCATACCCAAGTCAGGCAAGTGAACCACTTCACTATAAGGTGAGTCCAATAAACCTAAGTTATCCTATCATTATTTCGTTGTTTATAAAGTACTGCATATATACTTAAATATGTGGCATGTGAAAACTGATAGGAGAGTTATGTTATGAGTAATGATGTATTTGGGCTGTTTTGTTTACACAAGAGCTTCTTCAATAAAGAAACTTGCCATTTGGAAAGTGGGCCTAATACCCTTTGAAGGTCACACTTGATTTATTGCAAACACACAAGTTTGAGTTTGAGTTTACACATAGTGCTGTAACGTTGTGAGCTTTCAGTATAGTGAAAGAAAATATTTCGAGGACTACTTTAGTATGGTGACACCTTTGCCCCAGTAAAATGTGTGTCACAGATCCGCCACGGGATTCTTTCAGGAGGGGCAAAAAATAGCAAGTCTGGTGCTAATGTAACCCACACCATTGACTGACGTCATTAATACAGTCAGCTGAGAAACCTGCATGATTTGTTTAAAATTTGAATGCAGATTTCACAATACAAAAAACATCAGCCACAAAAATGCATGTGTAATAATCATTGTGATCAAATTGATTGAAAGTATCTTCAAAAATATATTGATTTAAGTTGCCAGAAGAATGTCTCTCCTACTTTTGGTTCAGGCACATGACTGGACTGAGCAATGTATGCTAAGAGCTGCATAAATTAAAGAAAGCTCAATTTGGATTCACATCTTGATTAATACACTGAATTAAATTAAAATCAAATACGATGATATTGATTAGTACACAAACATGGATACACCTTCAGTATACTGAGTGTTAATGTTATGATGTATGATTCTTTCTGGGATCAGAGAGGGGTTAAATCTCATTGTACTTGTATAATGACAATAAAGGCATTTAATTCCAACGTGTGGACAGCAACTGTTTAGCTTATTCGGTGATCAAGGCTGGAACTGGGGGAAAGGGCATTGCTACAGGAGTGGGCCAAGTGGGGGTACATTATCTTTGTGGCCCCTCACTCAAAGTGCAGCAAACGACACTCGAGTTCTGCAGTCAAAAAACGCAAAAAGAAAACAAATCTAACCTCACACTTAACGGCAAGTAAACGACAACATGCAATTCCTACTTTTTGACCCTTGCCAGTTCTCGTTAAAAAATGTCAACAAACAATCTCCATGGTTTTACCCTCAAGTGCGGGCTGTCGCTACTTTTGGATGAGATGGTTTCAAGCACGTCCGCTCGAAGGTCCACCAGAAACTTCACTCCCCCTTCCACTCGACTTATGTGGTTAATTAACTGTTTATAACGGGGAGTCAAACTATATCGAAGTCTGTCTTCGACCTGCAAAATGGTCGCTAGGTCCCTTAGTTGCGTGTCCAGAAGCTTCCCAGCGAACTCCGAAGCGCTTTTATGATCCACTCCAAAGTCTCGTGACAGTTTCACTAGGAAATTAAATTTCTCTTCTCGCTCAAGACTTCTGTAAAAGTGCATAAACTCTAAACTGTTGGCTTCTGGAGGAGGGGGGCATTTTTCTCTTGTTTCATATGTGGGTAACGGGGACACGACCCTTGCCAATAGTTCCTCCATCCCAGTAAGGCCCCCGCTTGTTGGCGATGACAACCGACGACAGATGCCGGAGTTCGACGCCCCCAAAGTGGCCGTCAGGACGGCTCGGTGTCGCCAGCACTTAAGACTGGCCCGAGAAGCGAAGATCGTAGGTCGGGATAGCATTGCTGGGAGGGAGCAAGACTTGTTTAGGGAGACAACCACTCACACCTAGAAGGTAACTGTTTCCGGGTTTCTTAAAGAGACATTACGTTTTAATGTGAGTGGAAGGTGATTATTTTAAGAACTTTTCTACTGTTTCATCCATGGTATTCTTTTCCTAAATGTTGCCTGCGACGTCCCCTTTTTTAATGTATCCCTAAAAAATGCGAGCTTCAATACGATACTAATGTATAAAAAGATGTTTTTTGATTTTTTAAAAATCGCAGTCCTTTTGATATAAATGTTATATAATCATTTCTCTAATATATATGCAAGAGTTCTATATATCTATATATATATATATATGTATATATATATATATATATTCATATATATACACATATACATATATATATATATATATATATATATATACTATATATATATATATAAAATATATATATATATAATTTGTGGCTTGGAACATGCAACTATCCGAGCAAATAACTTTTATTTGGGGTTAGTCAGATACTTTGTGAATTGTGGCATTATACTTCTGGTTAAAGGACAGATGAATCCTTTGTGAAAGACTCTCAGGTTGTTTCACAATCGGATTTGAAAAGGACACCTGTCACAGTTTTAATAGCTACATGCTCTTACTGAGTCATTGTAAGTTCCGTCCATTACTATTCTGAATAGAAAGGTCTGGTCCATGCTGCCACACACTCAGCCGATGCGCGTTTAAGTAAACATGAGTACTTCCCTAATGGACCTCTTACGACTGCAAATATTACTCACTCAGATATCTGAAAAGCTCCAGTATTTGTATTTAATCATGAAATGCTGCTAGGAAGTGGATTTTACCCCAGTTTAATTTTTGGCGTTTCACCATTGACGTCCATCGCTGTCTTTTCCCGGGTAAATCACCCCCCTGGCCTGGCGTTATAGATGAGATTCAAGTGGTGAATTAAAACACATGCCAATACGCACCTGTGTTTTTGCGTAGCGCTCTTTACATATATTAAGGTGTTGCCTCAGCTTCACACGTGTCTTTCTATCTTTTCAAAATGATAATCACGGTTCGAGCAAGTGTACCCGAAATGGCAAAGACGGCGGGGCCAGCAGGTCACTCCGTGTCTGGAGAGAAATATCATTGAATCAATAAAAAATAAAAAAACAGTGTTATACTTTTTTTTGTTAAATGTGGAAATGTATATGGTGTGACTAAACGTACAAAACCAGGACCTCTCGACTTAAAATATTTGTTTATTTTTTTAAAACCTTGATTTACAAAAGTGAAATACGACATGTTGATCTTTCAAAGATCGTCTGACCAGGTGGGGGATGGGCAAATCACGTTGAACCTCCCTTTAAATTTCGCTTTGGTTGGTTCAGAAGTTCGGGGTGTGCAATAACAATGTGCAATATCTTAGATTGTGCAATATTTTAGAATTTACCTTAACAGGATGTGACTCTTTATATTTTTATATTACTTATTTATGTTCTTATACAGTGGTACCTCGTCACACGACCGCTCGTCATACAATATTCTCGTCTTACGACGGAAATTTCGATCGAATAATTCGCCCGTCATGCGATCAAAATTTCGTGATGCGACCAAGCCAAGTGGCCATGGCACTGTCTTTTTTGCATATCTTTCGTGTATAACAATATTTACGAGCACCGAATGAGTTATTCAGACCAGGAAACGCACAACGCGCATGCGCGGGGAAAAGAGGGCTTTCTGGGTAATGAAGTATACTCGTGCACACAACGCCGACAGGCAATGACACTCTTTCTCAGAATAAAACTTTACCCACAATCAATACGTGGGTAAGCTCAGCTGCTGCATTTCCTGTTATTTTTATCTAATACGAGGAGTATTATATTACTTATCGTTCGCTGCTCATAAAATCATCAGGGGCACTGGCTCACAACTCCCCGCAATAGCATCCACGGTAGCAACTCTATCATAGGCGCCGTTTGAGGGGATGCGAACACAGATGCTACAAACTAAAAGGGAGCCGCTAGCCAGCGCCCCCGAAGCTCCCATGAGCAGCGGAGCGATCGCTGATAAAAGACTGCTGCTCGTTGGCTGCTCATAAGAACATCAGGGGCACTGGCTCGCAACTCCCCGCAATAGCATCCCCGGTAGCAACTCTATCATAGGCGCCGTTCGAGGGGATGCGAACACAGATGCTACAAGCTAAAAGGGAGCCGCTAGCCAGCGCCCCTGAAGCTCCCATGAGCAGCGGAGCGATCGCTGATAAAAGACTGCTGCTTGTTGGCAAGTGGTCGTGCGTTATCCTATTGTGAGGACATTTGTGTGCATCATTTTCGGAATATTTTGAAGGGAATAGTACAACAGCAAACAGCCCATCGATAGCGAACGTGAGGGTGGAGTGTTTGTTCCGTTTACGAGTGCGTTGTGTGGAAAAAAAAACGAAGCCCCCCGCCCCTTTTGTGCCCCTCTCCCCTCGGCGAAATCCGCCCAATTTTAGTTAGATTAAACACATTTTATTTCTAGTTAAACCACTAGTTATGTGTTACTTTGTTAATAGATGGGGATTTGAAGAAATAAAACATTTTTTTCCAATCCAATATCCTGTTTTTGGTGTTTTTTCAGAGGGCTGGAACGAATTATTTTTTTTCCCATTCATTTCAATGGGAAACGTCCGCTCGAGTTACGAGAACCTCGTCATACGATCTCAGTCTCGTAACGGATTACAATCGTATGTCGAGGTACCACTGTACTGGGAAAACACACTTTGTGGAGTAGCATCACCAATTTCATTATACGCAGCTGTGTATGATGACAATAAAGGCTTTTGATTTGATTTGATTTGATTTCTGTTTTTAATCGTTAAAATGCATTTCCTCTTTCATCTCATTACATCACAGACAAAGCTTCAACATGATCTTTGGATGTGGTCCTTTGATTCTTTCAACAACATCACAGAGTGGAGCCACATATGTATATATATATAAAAACAGAAATCAGAAAATTTAGTGATTAAATACAAACACTGGAGCTTTTCAGATATCAGAACTTGGCCCACAATGGAAATATTATTTAGGAATATAGCCATATTTTACTCACCAAAAATCATTTTTAACTGTACACAATATCCATCCTCCTTTCTTTCTTCCTTCTTTTCTATCGCCATCGAAGCTAATGCTTAAAGTCGAGCCTGTCCTGTCGTATTTCTGGCATAGTCTGTCTTGAAAATGGCTTTAAACCAACACAACAATATATTTGCTTGTGCAGCTCGCTCCAAATACAGTTTGGTAGCTCTGGCTAATCACTACCCAATCATAGTTGGTGAAAGCGGTGATGTATCCCTACGCCTGCGAGAAGGCAATGACGTATCCCTACGCCTGCGACAAGGCATTGTGGTGTTGCCAACTCGAAATCTGATTGGTTAAAGCAACAGTCTTATCGACGCTTGTTTAAAGCGGCAGAGCCCGCAGAACTGATTGTGAAGGCCTTGAGGCAGATTTCTGACCTTGGCAACAAATAATGGCTGAAATGTGATTGGTTAAATGCTTCAATATGAAAACACATCTGGAAGCAGTGCAACCAGGGGGAAAAGCAATGAAAGGAAGCTAATAGACAATTTGGAATTATTTAATAAGTATTGATGGACAAAATATAATATATGATTCAGATATTTGAATATATCAGAATTCATTTGTTTTTGCCACTGTCGGCCATGTGGGTGGAGTTTGCGATCTCTGGCTGCTTTGGCCCGCCTACTAGCCAATCATAGTTTGTGAAAGCAATGACATGTCCCAGCCAGCAAAATGCTAACGCCTGTGAAAAATCATTGTGGGGTTGCCAACTCGAAATCTGATTGGTTAAAAGCAACAGTCTAGTTTAATGCAGCAGAACCCGCAAGAACTGATTGTGAAGGCTTTGAGGCAGATCTGATCTGGCAACAAATAATGGCTGAAATGTAATTGGTTAAATGCTTCAATATGAAAACACACATCTGGAAGCAGTGCAACCAGGGGGAAAAGCAATGAAAGGAAGCTAACAGACCATTTGGAATAATAAGTACGTATTGATGGACAAAATATAATATGATTCAGATATTTCTTAGGCCAGCAGAGAAGGCCTTGAAGGCCCTGACGGCCCGCCACTGATATATATATATATATCAGTGGCGGGCGGTGCATTTTCTGGTAGCGCCTTCAGCGTATCAATCCAACCCTCAAAAACTATTTTATTGCTATAAAACCTCTACTGCAGCTACAGCTGCGACACATAAAAAAATAATCAATAAATTAATGCACAAAAATGGGGTAAAATCCACTTCCTAGCAGCATTTCATGATTAAATACAAATACTGGAGCTTTTCAGACATTAAAACCAGGCCAGGGGGTGATTTTCCCGGGAAAAGACAGCGATGAACGTCAATGGCGTACGGGCAAACATTGCCCGAAAATGGGGTAAAATCCAGCCGAAAACAGCATTTATTGGTTAAATACAAATACTGGAGCTTTTTAGACATCAGAACCGGGCCCGGAGTATCATTTCCCCGGTAAAAAGACAGCGATGAACGTCGATACGTCCAAACGTGAAATGACAAAAAATGCACTAAAATACTAAAATGAGGTAAAATCCACTTCCTAGCATCATTTATTGATTGAATACAAATACTGGAGCTTTTGAGACATTACAACCAGGCCAGGTGTTGGATCTAATCGATAAACATTCAATAACTTCGAATTAGAGGAAGCACACAGAGTCGGCCATGATGAGTTTTATCTAGCTTCAGCTGAAGGAGGGAGTCAGAGCAGCCAGCGCCAGGAGCGCATCTATCCTCCAGCCTGACTAGTTTGAACTCCCTGCCTCCCCCCAACAGGTCGACTAGTTTTGTTGACAAAGGTCATGTGACATAGGTACAAACTTTAGGCGGGAAAATGTGAACAAAGAAATGGGTGTGTCATGGTAGATGATGCGCCCCTAACTCATAGGTGTCACGGACGGAAATTTCCTCTAGGTCATGCAAAATTCTATTCTAGTGACTAAACTAAATAAACCTATTGACTAATAAAAAGCATAAGAATACATTTCATACTCCACATTTCCCCCCTGTAGTTACTTTGAAAGAATTTTCATTAGACATCAATTTATATCCCTCCTATCCAGGTTCTAGAATACAAATATCAACAGTTACTTTCAACAGGGTATGGAACATAATAAAATCACTTGTCAAGGCAAAGGCGAAAAACTCGAGGTATTTAGCGTCATTCGAGAAAAATTCCTTTGCGTCCCTCTTAATGAGCGAACACAATTTTTAAGTCAAGACAAGTACAATTACCCGGACGACTCGACATCGTGGGACCCGTCACACTTCGAAAGAGTGCGAGAATCTCCAATTTGGTCTGCCATGCGGTGATACTGTATGTCAACGTAAGCTACCAGCGTGTGCTGGATAGTGTTTCGAATCATAACTTTCATACAGGGGATTACACACATAGAAAAAAAATACAGAACAGTAACAAAATCGTAAGTGAGGGAGTTGCAAATTTAAACAGAATTGACTGGTTTCATCTGGGATGAAGGTGCAGCAGTGTTCTCCCATCATGGCACACACACCTCCATCCTCCGTCCCGCAACATCCCTAAGGGCTTTGACAGTTTGGTTAATAAACACTCATGTAACAGTTCAATGTCTTTACACGAAGCATAACTTTATCCACCCCAAGTTGGGAAAGTAGCAACTGTATGATTTTCTGGGGGGCGGACCACAACTTATGGTCACCAGGAACATCACTACCCCAGATTGCATCACGTGGTTTGAATTGCACTGATTTTGCACTGATTTTGATCTCTTACTGTTATGTTCACTCCCCTTAAAAGGAATGCATCTCATCTGCACCACTGCAGATTTAAGTGTGGCGTCTAGACCCAGTGAATTCAGGATGTCAGGATACCTGTGGAAATGGGTATACGGCTACACACAACTTTCATTCGCAACAATCAGTTTCTTCTGGAACACCATGAAATTATACCACACATCTTCTCCATAGTAGTTCTCCAGACTCTTCTTTCCATACCACTTCACTCTCCTCTGTGATAGGAGTATGTCACCATCTTGTTTTCAAACTCAAGTCTCTGTGGGCGGGGCGTTCAGACACGCCCAGGCTGTCACTGACAGTCCAGTCACTGACAGTCCAGTCACTGTGATGTGGGTGGCAACAGCTTTCACTGCGGCTTTTGTGTAGAGGTGCAAAGTCTATGGGAGCTCAAGGTTAAGTGAGGGGTGCTCGTGGCAGGTGAGTAGACGTCAGATGAGTTTTTCACGGACAAGGGTTTTGACACCGTCCGACTTACAGTCTACTCAGAGTCACCTGTGTCTCGAACTACCTTGACCTGAGGTTCTTGAATCGACTGACTTTTCAGCGATCTTTGCTGCTGTGGAGGTTGGTGAGTTGGGCCACGAATGGGTCTTCCCATCGTGGAGAGAACCAGGACTTCCTTTTTATGACTCGGATCAGGATCCAGTCACCTGGCTTCACCACCTCCTGCAAGATAGACAAAAGGATCACGGCAGCTTACATGTTCTTTGGACAAGTTTCTCCAAACATTTTACCATCCACTCTGTAAGTAGATCTGCCTCACCCTTAGTCTCTTGTCATGGTTCCCCTTCCCATAGAGGAAGTTGGAATGGTCTTCCAAGAACTATCTCAAAAAGGTGTTAATCCCTAGCTAGTTGGCACTATCTTCATATATGTTCTGACCAGTGTTAGGCGTTCTGGCCATGGCTTCTTTATCTCTTCCATGGTTTTCTTAAGCCTTGGTTTTATCGTACCATTTGTTTGCTCTACCAGTCCCACACCCTTTTGGACATTGGCCTCGTTTGGGCCTGAGGTCATCTTGCACATTATATCTGTAACAAATTAAACAGTTCCTACAAAAATTTTAAAAGTAGGTATTTCGATGTCCATCATATCTCCCCCCTGTTGAGACATTGTCCATGGCTCAATTTTGGAGTACATTTTTTGGTAGGCACTGTAGGCCTTTAGCTGTGTACAGGTCGTCTGCAGACTGTTCTTGAGATCGGCTCAGCCCTTGTTGCTGTGCATACTGTGCAGCAAGTGTCCGCGCTGCCTCCCCAGCTGCCGCACTCTGTCGCTGTCTTCAAACACGTACTCAACATCTGCAGACAGCTATTAGGTTGGGCTTAATACCCCAATGAACAAAAATCACAACAATCTTACTTATTCCATCACTATGTTTGTGAAAATCTAAATGCCTTATCAGTCAAAATTAAATATGCTAGCTGATATTCTATTTTGATCACTGCTTCCTTGTTAAGATCAAGAACTATATTTGTTTTTTCCTTTCCTACAATTACACAAATTAACTAATCATACCAAAAATAGGAAAAATACAAAAAGCAAACCAGGCTGCTTTCTCCTCAGGAAAACAGCTTTCCAGTTCTCTGCAACAGTTACATTCACATCAATTAATATCCAGAATCAAAATGCACACATTTATAATTCTGAAAAGAATTGAACCCACTAAAATGTAACCATCCCTTGTTTGTCAGGGTCAACATTTTTAGCATAACTGTCTTTTAGAGCAATTAAAGCCCATTACTTTTAAAATGCATACTAAACAAGTCCCAATTCATTTAACAATGTGTATCGCGTTGCATATTAACCTCAGTTGTTTGAAATTCAAAATATCCCAAACTAGTAGTCTTATTATCAAATGTAACATTCCATTGTCTTTGGAGTTTGCCAATCATCTCCTATAAAACTTTCTCAATCAATATTTCTCAATAGTCAGGCATAAAATTAAAATCTAGTTACATTTCTATCCATTTTCTTTCTAATTGTTTACTTTAAAAATCTGTAAGAAGGTTTGGTCTCAATTGAAACGCTTTCATCTTTTTTTATGGAGACAATAAAACCAATATAAAATTTTCCTCATGGTTTATCGCATTGCTCCTCGAGCAATAATCTTTCCAATCAATATTGGAGTGCTTGCCATTTCGTTTGATCACGTCAAAAAGTTTATCTTACCTGTCTCCTCATACGTTTCAACTGAGAGAACCTTCTTACAGTGCAAAGGTGGATCCGCATCCTCCTTTTCAGCTATTTTCATGTCTGCTGGTTGGTCAGGAACACTTGTGTTGAGCACCCAGGCTCCCGGGACCGCCGTTGGTCCAGTCTGTTTTCTGTTGGGAAGCACAGTCTCCTTCTGCCAACCCAAAATTAATGCGTTTCTTTAAAGTTTTTTCCTTTTACGCAGATACCCAGATTAGCCTCATCATCCGGCTCCAATCGTGTAGTGAATAATGGCGTTTGGTACATTCCACTAAATTGGATTTCCATATTTTGTTGTCCGATTGACCTCGTTATGTAGGCGCATTGATTTCATAACGAAATATGGAAACTTTTGTCAATTCAGTCAATTATTCTGTTAACACAATTTGGATGCCATTATCACTATAATACTTTGGAATTTCATATCATGCACTTTTGTTTTTCCCAGTGCTCCCAAATTTCGCATAGCAGATTTGTTTCTCCACATCAATTTTCACATTTGGAGTACTGCTGCTTTTTTCATTAAAAATTCCTTGGACGAAATATTTTTCCATAATTTGTCGTTGCCATCCCTGGAACGGGCTTATTGGCAAATTCCGAAATCGATTCCAATTTGCTAAATCATTTTCCACCTTGATACCTAACCGATTGATCATATCTCAGTGGTCGGCCAATCAAAAACACAAAAAGACAAACAAACAACCATTCATGCTCACACTCATTTTCAGACATCAGTGGTCTGCAATTTTTTCATCACTGGTGAAGAGCGCCATCCCACGTCTGGGCTTTTTGGCAGCTTACCTCCATTTTGCTGTCTTGTCAGCCTAATCATTCTCAAAAGAAATAGGTTAATGTCATTTGGTTGACATCAATTGTTCAATGCTTATGCAATCCGTATATCATTAATATTCTAATAGTCATTAATATGACCCACGCCAAAGCATATTCCATCTGCTGATAGGCAAACAATGAAATACCCTACGTGCACTGACGGTATTCCATGATGTTTATTCCATCTCAGTGAAATCATGCCTATCCTAAATTAATTATTCTATCTAAATTTACCTAATAATTTGGATAAATGCCATTTCTGCATTGTTCTCTTCATGTTTGATATCATTAATAATTTGGATGATTCTTAATACTTAAGTCTAAATCGCAAATCACTCTCATATTGCTAAAATAGCTATGAGGATAGCTAAATTGCGCTATGAATTCCTATTGAATTCCTATCCGCTCCAAGAAGGCATTTTTTGTTTAAAATAAGAACCATTTTCTGTAGCTCATTGTTACCTCAATTACAATTTTAGGGAAAATAACCTTTCACTAGGCATTTCCTAATATAGATTTCAGTGTTTAATAAAGGACCCATAATTTTTCACTAATATATCATAACACTGTCAACTATCTCTCTCTCTCTCTCTACATCTCTCTAAAACTTTCTGTCAACTTTCTCTGTCTCTCTCTTTCTTTCTCTATCTGTCTTTTTCTTTCTCTATCTGTTTCTAAAACTCTCTTTGTGCAGGGGGAGGGGGCCTTGGGCTAGGCTCTCTCTCTCTTTCTCTATCTCCCCCTCTGTGGGGAGACAATCGGACTCAAGTGATTTAGGTTCATACCTGCAGTGGCATTTGCGTGCTGTGGTTCCTCTCTCCTGGCTCCGGGTGTGAAAAGAGCAGTAAGCTTTTGTTTGCACCGGGTGTGCTTGGCCGGGTGAGGGGTGTCCGCATCTGTGAAGGGGGGCTGGCCGTAAAGTGGGTTTCTTGCCTGGCCCCACATTTTTCGGCCATTTTCTTCCTTTGTTCTGTGTGTCTTCAGCAAGATTCAAAAGCAGGCAGACTTTTTAAGGGAATTCTCATGTTCCTTCTTCAGATTTTGGTTATCTGAGAATTCCTCATAGGCCTTCCTCTTAGCTCATCTTGCCAAAGGTCGTACCTCTTGAGCTCATGTTCCATGATGTTCATAGGGAGGGCCCCAATCTTGAAATGTGTGACTAGTACATGAACTTGTGAAAAACATATCATTCTTGTTCTCCATGAAGATAGAAAGTTTCTTGAGGAAAGACAACCACCTAAAGCAGCTCCTCATCCTTTCTGTCCAGAATCTTCACAAGCATGTTAACCATGTTTTTGTTTCATTCTTCAATGATCAGGAAAATCTCTCAGCATGAATTTCACATCGTCTTACTTCACGTCCCTTTGTTTGGACGTTTTTTTTAAACAATGGTCACATGATACTATTAATACATTTAAGGCGATATTTTACGGCGATTCTCTAGGGATGTCCCATCTAATTTATTATCTCTTTAATACTTATTTTTTATTATCCTATTTATCCGTCTACGCCGTCTTTTTAACCGTTATTCTCTTCAATCCTCTCGATTCACGAGCGCATACCAGGCGCGTACCGAGCGCATCCTAAAGTGCGTCACGGCCTACTTCCGGTTCTTAACAAACGCTTCTGGTTTATATAATAGTAGTACTATACTTTTTAATCTAGCGCTTTCTTACTCATCGGGTGCAGTATTTTTTGAAGGTTTATTTTTAACAATCTCCGAAAATCCTTTTAACAAAGGGGACTCTAACCCCCACCTTAGGGGGACTTTAACCCCCACCCTAGGTTAAGCCGCGTCACCAGCCCACCTCTTGGATCGACATTTAGTTGGCCAGACCGACTAAATGTACGTCCGTTGCATACCTTACGTATCTATTTTCCTTTTTTCCGACATACGTACTTCTCAACAGTATGCACAATTTATCCCCTATTTATGAGGCGTTTTTCTTCGACTTTCTCACGATTAGAAAAACGGGATTTCCACCAGCCTTGTCCTAAATATTAATTTTAAACAGCCCCTTACCGTCTCTTGTGCCTCCTCCTTTCCGATGGGGGTTCGTTCTTCAAACGGGCTGCGATCGACCGAAATGCCCTCTCTTTCAAAGTAAGAGTAGCTGACGTCAGTCATTCTCGGCCTTCAGTCCACCGCGGTCCGAAAATTCAGAAATGAATCTCCCGGGTTTCTAAGGCACCAGAAAATGTTGGATCTAATCGATAAACATTCAATAACTTCGAATTAGAGGAAGCACACAGAGTCGGCCATGATGAGTTTTATCTAGCTTCAGCTGAAGGAGGGAGTCAGAGCAGCCAGCGCCAGGAGCGCATATATCCTCCAGCCTGACTAGTTTGAACTCCCTGCCTCCCCCAACAGGTCGACTAGTTTTATTGACAAAGGTCATGTGACATAGGTACAAACTTTAGGCGGGAAAATGTGAACAAAGAAATGGGTGTGTCATGGTAGATGACGCGCCCCTAACTCATAGGTGTCACGGACGGAAATTTCCGCTAGGTCATGCAAAATTCTATTCTAGTGACTAAACTAAATAAACCTATTGACTAATAAAAAGCATACGAATACATTTCATACTCCACACCAGGGGGGTGATTTTTCCCGGGAAAAGACAGCGATGGACGTCAATGGTGAAACGCCAAAAATTTAACTGGGGTCAAATCCACTTCCTAGCAGCATTTTGTGATTAAATACAAACACTGGAGCTTAAATACAAACATTGGAGCTTTTCAGATATCAGAACTTGGCCCACAATTGAAATATTATTTAGGAATATAGCCATATTTGTAATTTTACTCACCAAAAATCCTTTTTACACAATATCCATCCTTCTTTCTTTCTTCCTTCTTTCCTATCGCCACCGAAGCTAATGATGAAAGTCGAGCCTGTCCTGTCATATTTCCGGCATAGACCGTTTTGAAAATGGCATTAAATCAACACAACAATATACTATTTGCTTGTGGAGCTAAGTTAGCGCGCTGAAAATGCCCCACACACCATTTTCCCGGCTGTAACAGGCTTGCTAGCTTCGGAGTTGACCGCCCTTTCTTAATGATGTCCATTTTTTTCCTGAAAAAGTCCGTCTAGAAAATAGCTTTGTGAGCAAACAGAATCTATTTGTTTTTGCTTCTGTCGGCCATAGTGGGTGGAGTTTGCGATCTCGGCTGCCTCGGTACTGCTTTGGCCCGCCTACTAGCCAATCATTTGTGAAAGCAATGACATGTCCCAGCCAGCAAAATGCTAACGCCTATGAAAAATCATTGTGGGGTTGCCAACTCGAAATCTGATTGGTTAAAAGCAACAGTCTAGTTTAATCAGTGGTGGGCCGTCAGGGCCTTCAAGGCCTTCTCTGCTGGCCTAAGAAATATCTGAATCATATTATATTTTGTCCATCAATACGTACTTATTATTCCAAATGGTCTGTTAGCTTCCTTTCATTGCTTTTCCCCCTGGTTGCACTGCTTCCAGATGTGTGTTTTCATATTGAAGCATTTAACCAATCACATTTCAGCCATTATTCGTTGCCAGATCAGATCTGCCTCAAAGCCTGCACAATCAGTTCTTGCGGGCTCTGCTGCATTAAACTAGACTGTTGCTTTTAACCGTCGCTGTCTTTTTACCGGGGAAATGATACTCCGGGTGCCCGGTTCTGAGGTCTAAAAAGCTCCAGTATTTGTATTTAATCAATAAATGCTGTTTTTGGCTGGATTTTACCCCATTTTCGAGCAATGTTTGCCCATACGCCATTGACGTTCATCGCTGTCTTTTCCCGGGAAAATCACCCCCTGGCCTGGTTTTAATGTCTGAAAAGCTCCAGTATTTGTATTTAATCATGAAATGCTGCTAGGAAGTGGATTTTACCCCATTTTTGTGCATTAATTTATTGATTATTTTTTATGTGTCGCAGCTGTAGCTGCAGTAGAGGTTTTATAGCCATAAAATAGTTTTTGAGGGTTGGATTGATACGTTGAAGGCGCTACCAGAAAATGCACCGCCCGCCACTATATATATATATATATATATATATATATATATATATATATATATATATATATATATATATATATATATATATATATATATATATATATATATATATATATATATATATATATATAATATAAAAATGCGGGTGCCATTAGCCTGTCCAAGTTAACAAACTGTATTTTATTCACTCATATTTAAAATGTGAACAATTATTACAGCACTACGGGAAAAATCTAAACTGTTATTTTGTCCAACCTGGCAACCCAATGCATCCTTGAGCCAATCACAGTTTCACCTGGCAGTAGCATCTGCTTCCACGTTGTCCAATTACCAGAACCGAAGCGAGCCACAAAGAGTGTCCCGTTTTACCTTCTGCGGTCACGTGTGGAAAAAACGCTAACCATTTCTAGCATACATCCGGTCGAAACGGTGATTGTGTAAGTAAAACCCCAACTTTACAAGGTTTATTTAAAGGTGATCTGCAGCTGAATGAAATTGAACGCTTGATATGAATACTTGGCTAACAAAAGTGCTAATAATTGGTGGGATCGTATGCTAAAATATTCTTCACACTGTCTAATTCTTTCTTCATCCTATGTGTCACTTAAAGGATCTTGTGAGAGATGCGAGAAGATAACACCCCCAAAGAGGACAAAAATGGAAAGCATAAAGTTACTAAAGTGAGAACGCTAATACCCTGTGATGTTGATTTCACTGGAGGTGAAAAGTGAGTAAAGTTGGTTTCATTTTTCGGATTAAACTTACATTTATTTTTAGTTAAACCAAAATTATCTTGTGAATCGTGAAATCTGCGATGACATATTAAATAAAACAGCATTTCAAAGATCACAACAATTTAAAAACTCAAAAATATCAGAATTTAAAAGCAATAACAGAACAATTTGAATATCTGAAGCGTATTTGTGGGACTGCCCACATGGCACAGTGTTCAGTTAATTCAAAATGAAAATTCCAATTTGTATTGTGACCTTGATGCAGCAATAACTTCATAGTGAAGGTGAGATTTAATTCAATTATTCTGGTAGCTGTCCTTGAAATCCTAATTAGATGGTAGTTTTGCCACTTGGTTACTTTGTCTCATTGTTCGAAGTATTTCCCTTTTATTGGTTGTTTGTGAGTGAAAGCATTTTTGTTCTGTCAAGGGTTTCTCCCAAATAGGAAAAAAACTCACCTGTGGTTAAAAAATTTGTAAATTGTGCAAAAACATGAGGAAAAAAATGGTGACCTGAATGCTCTAAATATTAAAAATGAACTCCTATATCACAAGTCAATAGGTCAGCATGGGTCCATGGTAGAAGCTGTCTTACAACCTAAAGGTTGTGTGATTTATGAACTGCTCTGGTGACCCTGTCAAAGTATGGTATCTTTATGCAAAATACCCAACCCCAGAGTGTGGAGGTGGTATCAAAGCATCTTAATGGTAGAAAAGTGCTGTAGTGAAAGTCCATTTACCATTACCATTTTATGCCTATATATCCTCAGTCTAATTGTACAGTGGTACCTCGTGGTACGACATGCTCGTGGTCTGACTACGATCCCAACTAGACCAAGACATGAGTCTTAACTATGGGTCCTTTAAAAATAAAATAATCATGATCAATTCATAACAAGAAGAAATAATAAAAAGACTACAAAACTAGCCTCTATACAAAGAGCAAGCTATCTTTAATCACAAGTTTTAGGTTACCGGTCTTTGTTTTATGTAATGCACACAACTCCTATATTTTCTGTTTTTCATGTGATCTCTAGTGCAAAATCAACAAAATCATCAGCAAGAAGAAATGGAAACATCAAGAAGGTAAATGTTAATTGTTTTCTAATGTGTAACATTCAGGGATGGATTTTCATTATTAGGAAGCAACTTATTCTCGTCAAGCTAATAAAAACATTTACCGTAATCATATATTACCCTACTGTGCAAATGTCACAACCAAATATGTTTGCATCCAAATCACCTGATTTTGAAGATCCGCCAAGTCCAAGTCCCAATTCAATACCTCAACAAAAAAGCATTTTTTTTGTCTAAACATTTTAGCTGTAAAATTGGAGTGCAATTAAAAATAAATTTAAAACGTTTTTCTTGTTGTATTCTTCAATTCATTCTGCATGTAACCAGGTATAGGGAGATCTGGAATTTTAGATTAGAATAGTGTTGTATTTTATTTATTAGTATAACATAAATCATGCAATAATCATGGAATGTATTTCACTGAGCTTTGATCCATGTCTATCTGCAGGTTAACGCACCAAAGACTGAGAAAATTGAATTATCTCTTAATTCCAGGTAAAGTAAACAATGTTATTCTCAGAATATCTTCCTACTTGGATTGGATAACTTTATTCATCCCGTATTCGGGAAATTTCATTGTGGCAGTAGCAAGAGGGTGATTAGACAGAACAACAAAGCAAAAGCACAAAGTACAAAGCAAATCAAAGTAAATGGGATCATTGAGAATCATCAAAACATTAAGACAAAAGCAGCAAAACCCCAAAACGAGCAAGAGTGGACGGAGCTACCGCCGCCGGCTGCCACTTGAACGGTGCCATCTTGGTTGCGATAGCTAAAACGGATATGGACTCAAAAAGACGTAAAGTTGGACAAAAACTGGAACCACACACAGGAAGTCTTCCACAAGATGGGGAACTTCTGCAGACTGGGACTGAGGTAGAGAATATGCAGAGTCACTCTTCCAAGCTTATCCGTACAGTTCCTCAGTAGTCTGGAGCTGAACACAACAGTAGCAGAGTAGATCACCTCGACTCCGTTGCTGGTAAGCGCCGACAGCTCTTCCATCTTATCCCATGATGGAATGGTTGGTCAGAAGCGTTGCCTCTTCTCCTGGCACTTTTGTCCAGCTCTGAGTCTCCGGCGACACCGAGGTGTTGCTGCTTCTGCTGCGTACTGCATGCTGTGAGTTTGACAGCGTAGGCATGGCTGAATGGTTCCAAAAAAGTAGCCGAAAGAAGCCAAGCTAACAGAACAAAGAAAGTTGTAAAAACATTAAAATAAAAATTAAAAAGTAAAGTAAAAAGGAATGTATTAAGAAATCTTAAAATGTAATTTAAAAAAAGATAGAAGGGCTGTAAAACACGGAAAACAAGAGTTGACAGAGCTACTGCCACTGGCTTCCGCGTGACGGTGCCATCTTGAAAAAAAAAAAAATTGATTGCCCAAATAACTTGGACAAAGTGCATTCAATGCATATTATTGAAGAGTCCAGTCTTTTTACTGAAATAAATATCCCCTGCATTGATGCTGTCTTTTCAGCAAAGTAATAAATACGACTGCATGGTATGAGTAGTTGGACACTCCACAGGATGTTTGCTAGGAGGGCATATGGTGGACCAAGTCTGGCTGTGTCAAATCTGTCTCACGACAGTGTTTCTGTCTCGTAAATGGCTTGTTTCTTGAATGTGGTTTACCATACAACCGTATGAAAAGCGGCATTCAAAGGCAAAATAAGGAGAAAATTATGGAGAAAAATTCTAGGTACTCACAATACCGTTTCTGTTTAATGGTTAAGGTATAATTCAGGGAGTTCATTCAGGGGGTTAGCTTATGTTGTTTGCAATAGATCTTTCTGTGAGAGACCTACATTTCATATTGACTATTATTTTCTTCTGTCACGCAACTTTTTATAGCTCTTGAGCTTTTTCTCAATGGTCTGTATTAGCCAAATAATGGGAATATCAAATTTGCATTGGGTCAATTGTATTCTTTTTATGCCCAGCAAGCATGTGGGTTTTGCATTTAATACCTCTCCTCCTAACTTGTTTGATTCTTTCTACATCTCACATTTCAGCAGTTATCTTCAAATATGCACTATCTTCAGAACTCATCTTTATTTAGACTTGAAAGTGTCTTTACTACCAATTTAAGGTTGGGTTTAATTTTGTGTTCATACCCAATTTGGGGAGTTATTTTCATATAATCCCCTTCTCCAAACACCCCTTGTTAAGACGAGCCTTTTGGAAGAAGTTTTACAAAAAGGACAGAAAGCACATGTAATCCCTTGACAATGCCCCGCATTATTGAAATGCCATATATGACAGTAATTTGAATGATAAAGTAAAAACGTCATTGTCTCAAGCAATCCTCAACTCAACGACAGACACTATCTGACCTAATATTATAGGGACTTCGGTCTCATTTATGTGTAATAGAGAGGGTGACTACAGTGACTTCACCACAAAGAAAAACGAGGGAAAAAGAAAGAGAATCAAAGAGGAGTCTTTCGAAGTTCCCTCCAGTCGCAGACTAAAGTAAGTCAATGTTTGGCATTCTTAGCTGCGTTGTTGCCTTACACACCTAGGTATTTACGTAGAGACCTTGCAGAGATACCAATCACTGAAATGGCCATGTCTGGACTTTAATTTGATCAAAATGCTTTGTAATGATCTTCCATGGTCGTTTGTATTCAATAATTCAATAGTGTTAAAAAATAAAATAACTCTGCTCAACATGCAGATAGTTTTAAAAAAATAGAATGTTTTTATTTTATGTTTTGACAAATGCATCTTTAGGAGTCGAATTTAACATCCGGTAGTCTAAGACTGATCACTTCTACTAAAATTGTAAGTCCATAAAGCAAAAAAATGATTGGAATGGTTAGAGGTGTAACAGAGCTTTGTCTTTGATAATTAATTTATTTCAAACTGAGTAGCAGCATTTTCACTTTTTGTTGATAAACTAAACTATGTAAATGGGGTTTTGCAAATGTAGGAAAGTTTTTTTGGGAGTGATGCAATGTATTAAGTGTAGCTGAATCAGTTGTGTCTTTGGAATGAAAGTTTACAGCAAGAATGTTTAATAAGAGAATTATACCATTTCAGCAAGCCAAATTATATATGTAATGAATATTATTTGATTTAATTCAGTAAGCACTGCACGTCCACAACTGAAATGAATGTCCTAATATCTGCTGAATAAAGTTACCTCATAAGAGTATTAACAATCTACTTGTTACGACAGCAAAAACAAAAAACATTCAGTAGAAGAAGAAAAGGATGGAGAACCGTTGAAAAAGAAAGCTAAGAAGCTACCTGATAAGGTAAATCTGTCTGTCCACCTATCTGTCACCTTCAGTCATAAAAAGTGTCAATGCTGAGGGCATTTTTTATTCATGTCTGAGGTATTTTCCTCTACACAGGGTGTGAAGCCAGAGGAAAGAAAGCGGCCGGTCTCCAAATCTGCTAGGAAGACAAAAGAGGAGATTAGGGAAGCAAAAGAATTGAAGATCAAACTGAAGGAAGAGGAGGAGCAGAATCGCTGGCGATGGTTTGAAGATGGCTCCTCTCAACTTTTATTCAACCCGGCCCCATGTTATACACATACAGACGCGCACACACAAACACTCACTGGATTGCCTATTACCATTGTCAAGTATACCCTCATATTTTACATCCATCAGGTGGGAAGAAGAGAAGTATGAAGATGGGGTAAAATGGAGGTTTCTGGAACACAAAGGACCCTATTTTCCACCTAACTACCAGCCCCTACCGGACGACGTTCACTTTTTCTACCAAGGTAAGTCTCTCCATCACAATGTGCAAACATTTTAATGATGCTGAAATTTGTTTACTCTCCAAAAAGCAATCGCACAATTGCAAGTCAAAACAGAGTCATTAAATGTTGATTTGCAATTGTTTTGTCTGATAAAAGTACACAGAATGTTTCAGTCATCTGCATTCATACTCAAATCTGTGATACAATGAAAATGATTTTTGCAGGGCAGGTGGAAATCCCATTTTGCCAAAAATGTTCGAATCATTTTTTTATTTTGAGACACTAGTTTAGTTGGGTAGTTTGAGAATCACTGGTGTGGTTTGACAACAGGGTTACCAAGTGTGTAAATGATCCTGAATATGCATTAAATCTATTATTATGAGTGTTCAAAGAGCCTCCCATGCATGATTTTGGTATGTGGAAGAAACCCGTAGTACCCAGATAAAATCCACACTCCCGGGGAGAACATGGATGGGAATGTTGGAACCCACAGAACTCAGAACTTTGAGGTGGATGTGCTAAACACACAATGACCGTGCTGCCTGAACTATAGTTTATTAATTTATTTTGCAGGAGTCATAGGTTTGCTGCATAAGGATATTGTTTAACCTGCATTTGCCTTGAGCACATTTTCTTGTCTGTGTTTCAAATATATGGATCTGTCAGTCCCAGAAACCTTGTCTATAGTCTGGTAGAAGTCCAAAGATGTTGGAGTTTTATTATGAATTTGAATCCTAATTCTACCATGTCACTTGCATTAGGAGTGATTTGTATTAGTGAATTAAACACCTTGGTTGTATGGTTGTTATTAACTGTAAAAGTGTTATTTATGAGAATCCATCACCTTATGTTGCTAACACGTTGTCCCAACAAAGTGTTTTTTGTATTTCTACACAGGTAAGCCAGTGAAGCTGAGCCTGGCAGCTGAGGAGGTGGCTGTGTTCTTTGCTCAGATGTTAGATCATGAATACACCACTAAAAAGATTTTTCGGGACAATTTCTTTATGGACTGGCATAAGGTAAATGGAATTGGGTGATTAAAAATTAAGGCTCTTTTGCTACATGAACAGCTCTGACATAGACAACGTACTCTACAGTATTCTGTCTCTCACACTCTCACTCATTTCTTTCACTTTCGCTCTGCGTGCGTGTTGCTGAAAGTAGCAGTGCAACTAGTGAATATGCCTTGCAGAAAGTGATGTCTACGGCAAGCGCTGCAGCATTTCCTTGTTATATTTATGTGTTATACCTCTTGAGGTTTCGGAACTTGGAGAAATTATCGTATCTATTTTTATTTATTTGCACATCGAAGAGTTTCATAACCTGAAAGGTTCGTATGTTGAATCACTCGTAAGTAGAGGTACCACTGTATAAATAGCGTTTGCTTGACAACTTTCCCAACATTAGAGGTTGCTCCCTTTAGCAGTAACAAAAAACAAAGGAAAAGTTGAGCGCACAGTGTCCAAATACACTTATTTTCCTGAATTCATTCTGTAACTGCTTTTTAGCTCTTGGATGATTTAAAAAAAAAAAACTTCCTTTGGTTTCTTGCTAGGTTTCGAGGTTTGTGTAAAATGTTTTGCTTTACTTTAATATTTGATTAATATTAATAAAAGTACTATAACTGACGTTGGTGTCATTCAGGGAGTCTATTGTGCAGGGTAAACGATGCGCCAAGCCTGGGGGCGTATCATGCGGAATTAATTTTGTACTGCTTAGTGCTCAATGCACTTTAAAATATGATTTGTGTGAATGTACTTCTATGCTAATCCATACAAGTAGCTTCTTTGCATAAGAACAAATCCAATTAAACTGTTATATTAGAGACGGCAAAAAAGTCTTCTCGCTCCACTGCCCTCAATGCCAAACCTCTGTCGTTTGTCAGTCATGCTTAGATACGGTGACTGACTAGATGTCCGTGCAGAAAATGTTTCGCAAGTGTACATTGTTGTGTGTTACACTTATTCAGGTTTTGCATTTTGAAATAGTGTAGATTTGAAAAATGTTATGAGATTAAAAAAAAAAACTAAATTTCATCTAACAATTTTAATTCTGTTCGTCCGACGATACAACGTTCATCAATGATTCTCATGTTTATACATATTGATTATGGCCATTTACGTATAATTTGTCTAATATTTTATGAAATATTTGTTTCGGTCATTCTCCTGGATTTTTTTACAGTTTGAAGATCATAAAAGCCTCACATGTGGTCATGACATTTTACTTTCCACCAGCAACATCTAAGACGATCCATAAAGTGTCCATCAAAAGCAACCCTCTATTCATGCCCTGTTATCCCTCTCCTTTGAAGTGGGGAAGCATTTGAGCATTAACTTCAGAAAGTTGAACATTTAAAGCGCAGTTGCACTCCCAAAAGTGCAGAAATCCCATATTGCCTTTTCTTTCGTATCAGTCACTTTACATTGTCACAGATCTAAGAAGGATCTAAAAACAGATTTCGAATACACTGGCTTTTGAAATGATACAGATTTTTTTTAAAACCCAACTACCCTTTTACCTTTCACAGGAGATGACACATGAGGAGAGATTGTTGATTCAAGATCTTGACAAATGTGATTTTGGAGAGATTCATTCAATGCATAAAGCCAAGGTAGAAGAAAGGAGAAACTTAAGCAAAGAGGGCAAAGTGGTGAGGTCACAATCCAAATCTTATTATAATGATGTGATGTGTTACATGTCAAAATTAATAGACTGTACTCCATTAAATGGCTGTGTTTTGCAAAGCATTAATTGGAGATAAAATACGATACATTTGGAGTTGTGCACTAGTTTGTTCTGGTTAGGTCGCCATGAATGAGACCACCTTGAACTGAAGGAATGCACGTATGTACAGAAATTCATGCTTATTTGGTCTTTTTTAAATCTGTTTTTAGATTCTTAAAGAAGCTAATCAGAAAATTGTGGACGAATTTGGCTTCTGTATGCTAGACAAGCACAGAGAACGTATTGGCAACTTCAGGATTGAGCCTCCAGGGCTTTTCAGAGGTAGAGGGGAACATCCCAAACAAGGCATGCTGAAGAAAAGGATCCAACCTGAAGATGTCACCATCAACTGCAGCCAGTGAGATTGAAGCAATGTCTATCCATACGTGTGACATTGATGTGACGAAATGTGAAGGTTGACATGATGAAATACTGGTAGTAATTTTAGTGTGTGCCAAAGTTGATAAATGTAATATTGTTAATCACGATGGGTTAGCCTTGGCCTAGTTCTGCCCCTCCCTATACAAAGAAAAAAAGTTCTTGTGCAAGCCTAACAATAGAATAGAACCATAATACAGGTCATAGGTGTAGAATGGAATTTCTGTCAGATTCAAAAAGGGTATACAATGAGAATGATTGCAGTAGATTGCAGTACTCGACAATTTATTCTTTCATCCTGGGCCACAGAGAATCCTGCATCCCTGTGCCTCCTCCCGGTCATCGTTGGAAGGAAGTTCGACATGACAACAGTGTGACGTGGCTTGCCTGTTGGACAGAAAACGTCCAGGGGAACATTAAATATGTCATGCTTAATGCCAACTCCAAACTCAAAGTTAGTTTTTTTCTTTGTTTTTTCTTTAACAAACATAAATGCCAGGCATTCTGTTATTTAGATTTCTCACGCATTCTTTATATTTATATATATATATATATATATATATATATATATATATATATATATATATATATATATATATATATATATATATATATATATATATATATATATATATATATATATATATATATATATATATAAAGAATGAGCTGTTTGCATTATTATTTTTGACAGTGCTACTTTTTCTTGTTTGTATTTGTATATGCTTTCTGATATCCTCTGATTGACTTTCCATTACTTCTTAAATCTTTTTTGATTGAAGGGTGAAAAGGACTGGGAGAAATATGAGGTTGCTCGCAAACTTAAAATGCATGTGGACGACATCCGTAAGCAATACATTGCTGACATGAAGTCCAGAGAAATGTTTATTCGACAGAGAGCTGTGGCTGTTTACTTCATAGATAAGGTGTGATTTGTAGCTTCAGTATATGAACCAAATAACGTAAATACGGAGTTCTCCGTTACTGCACACTATCAAAATAAAACAGTCACAAACATCCTTCTTACCGCTCAAGTCTAATGCAAACACAAGTGAGCATACTGAAGAATCCATACCCTCGGTGTTGATAACCTTGAGTGCCTTCTCACATAACAAGACAAATCACAAAATGCTGGACTCTGCAGGTTAAGAGTGTATTGGTATATAGATTAAAATGGTAGCAATGTTTTCATTTCTCTTGACTCATCTCTTATAATAGCAATATTCAATTGGATTGTTTAATGAAAGCATGCCTGTTGTTTTTATATTGATCTCTTCATTTTCTGACCCGAAAAAGCTGGCGCTGAGAGCTGGTAATGAAAAGGAGGAAGGAGAGACTGCAGACACAGTGGGCTGTTGTTCTCTACGCGTTGAGCACATCACACTCCACAAGAAGCTGGATGGCAAAGAGTTTGTTGTGGAATTTGATTTCCTGGGTAAAGATTCCATTCGTTACTACAACAAGGTTCCCGTCACCAGTAAGGTAAAAGAACAATGGTCTTTACACAAATTCTTCAAATTTTTTCATCTCCGTTTTATGCCAATTGAACCACCACTGACCAACACCTTAGATCTTTCTTGAGAATTGCCACAACTAATCTTACACTTAAATTTAATGCACTGGCAAAAAAGGGGGTAGGGGGGTCAACAACAGTTTCTACTGAAACACCTACTAATTGCTTTATATTAAATACTACATCCAATTTCTTCCTGGTCTGGCCCCAATGTCAAACTTCAGAACCCATTGTGGCATACAAGTCATGAACACCAAAGTGCGTGGTGAGTTGATGGTTATATTTTTGTTTTTTGTGGTTTTTTTTCTAAAGTGCATTGGTACAGATGTGGCAGTTGGGGAAATGCTAAAGAAATAATATTGATTTAAATATTTCTATTTCTAAGAAATGGACTGGATAGTATATACTGTACCTCCAGCTAAACTTGGCACTGAAGATTGAATAATGTCTAGCCTGTGAGCGGCCAGCACAGGTTGCTGTTTTTTGTTTTTGTTTTTTTAGATCTGGATGGCACATCTCCAAATTTTAGGATTTTTTTCCACTGTTGTCCTAACCAAATTTGTAGAAATGTATTTGTTTTACCAGGTGTTTAAGAATCTTGAACGTTTCATGCAAAATAAGGAACCTCCGGATGAGCTCTTTGATCGTCTCAATGTGAGTATCTTGATAGCCTCTTTTAGTACCTTTTTTTTAAAATCAATATTTTGTTCATGTAATTCATGTTTTTAGGAACTGTGTTAATGATGATAATAGTGGTAGACTGAATATGAGTGATTGCGTTGTTGACCTCAAAACAAATGGGGTCTTAGATTTAATGTGAGGTGTAGATTTCATAATTACTAATTAACCAGTTAGTTCAGACAACAAGAAAGGTAGAAAGAAGTCTAGCTTTGGCAAGAGGGATCTTAAATACTGGCAGATAAAACAAACAAATAATTGAAACCCCTTGATAGTGAGCATTTCAGGTGGATGGATTGCTTCTCATAAAAAAGGGGTCTTTTTTAATCTTAATCTGTGAGCTGCAGGAAACAGATTTCTGTGGTTATTCCATCCCCAGGATGCAGCACTTCTCGGAAGGTTGTTATTTGTCATGTGAAAAACTAACCCAGGCTAACTGATTGTCTCTTCACTGTGAAAGCAGGAAGCTCTTATTCACATCTTGCAGTCCAGTACTGCTGTCAAGCCACAGACAGGTGACCCTGTTTTAAGTGCTTTGACTGCTTAGGAGCGCTTTGTTTCTTTAGCACAAGTCAGCTCCAGGTGAGAGAAGTTGAATTGACATTTTGTAGCAAAATGGTTAAATGAATCTTAAAGGAAATAATTTTCATAAGGCACAAGAGTTGTCTGCTTGAGAAAAGATTAGAGGAAGGGGAATTGAAGTCAAAAGTACGCTGCTGCTTCTGTGTAGCTGCTGGCTTGTCAGAAAATGTCAGGTTATGTTGAAGGTGGCATGGTAATGGCTGCTTTGGGCGGATCTGATTGACACGCAAAAAGACCAGGCGAGGAAAAGCGGAAAGAGTGTGTTGAGAGGAATGTGGGATAAGAAATGGTAGTTGATGGCTAGACTTGAAAAGAAAACAGCAGAGGGATGTCAAAGGCCTGAAATCTGATTGGGGACTGATAACTCTGAGATAGTGACTAGATTGGGGTTGATAAATGGAGGTTATGCTCAAATGCCTGAAAGTATCAAATGTAGCCCTTGATTAGACCTTTCCATGTTTCATATTTACTATCATAAAATAACAAAGGCATTTAGTGATTTCATATGTGAAATAAACAGGAACAAATTCCACCTTATGGTTTTTATTTCATTGTGATAAGCATACCTGTCAAAAAACCTTACAAACACCGTACGACTCGTACGGTGTTTGTAAGTTTTTGGGGGGGTTTGTAAGGGGAATCATAACCATTTATAAGGGCAGTTATCGGCAGAGGTTGACAGGTATGGATAAGTACTATTGCCGTCAATCTTAGTGGACGTGCCGCCAACAAATGGTTGCAAAATGCTTTGACATCCATAGAGGTACCCAATCAGAATCAGCCCAGGTATAGTTGCATAAGCTCAAATTGATGTGCAGAGTCAAACACAGTGAATACTTAGTCAATGATATTGTCTGCTTAGACCTATAATTGAACCTCCTGCTTGAGGGTGGGGGGCTACGGGGGTAATCCGTTATCAAAGTTGAAAACAAGGTTAAAATAGCGTATTGTTTCTGACATCATTTGCAATTAAAATGGAATTGCCAGCAGGCAGTTGATTATCTGAAGTTGGAAATTTAGAACAACAGTAATGATGAGGTTGAGTAAGGATTCAGGAAATGATCTGGCTAAATGCACATTTGTGCATCCAAGGAGTTGTGAGGGCAATCGTGCCCACTCCTCAGCCTCTCATACGCCTTCATTAGCATGGGCAACTTGGTCGCTTATTAGCAGCGTACGAGCTTTAGTATCTGTGTGTGGGTTTCCTTTTTCGTGTGAACGCACATGAATGTTTACATGTCCAACCACATGTTCTCCATTTAATAGGATCCAATGAATGCAAATATTTGGCCTTAGACAGCTGGGTCCTAGCCACGCTTTGAATTAACTGGAGTTCATCATTATTGCGATCTGAATCTGAATAATTTATTCTTTTGCCAGACCTATAATGACCCACAAGCAAGTACTAGCACAGGGGCAATGCAGCCTTTCATCCCTGCTGTGGTGTTGAAACTCCAGCCAATGGATGACTGCTGCCTATAACCCCTCAAACTTGTTATGATACCCACAGAGTGACATGACTTAATGCCTTGTACTTTTTTAATGGAAAAGTATGACTGCAAATGATGAGGTTTCTAAATACCACATTGCCACCTAGTGGGTGGTATAACAAACAGCTCTTTCATTTGTAAATGTATTGACTAAATGTGTCTTGTTCTTGTACAATGGTACTGTTGATCTTTGAAAGTGTTGTCCTATTCCCTGACAGACCTCGAAGCTGAACAAGCATCTGAGTTCTCTTATGCCAGGTCTGACTGCAAAGGTTTTCAGGACTTTCAATGCCTCCATCACTTTGCAGCAGCAACTTAAAGAACTCACAAGTGGTAATTACAGATTACAAACCTTTTTTTTTAAATTTATCTCTACGTATCAGCAGCCTTGTTTCTTAATAGTCCAAAATTATGTAGCTTATTAAATCCCATTTTGTGCACAGATTGAGTTCAGGTGTGACAGACAAGTTTACTGAGAATTGCAGTCAGTGTTATATATTTTTTATTAATAATGCTTACGTCTGAACCCTTCACATTTACGATAAAAATTTCTTGCCTTCATCTAATCTGATATGACTTGACCTTTGCAATTCACCATACAGCAGCCGTATGAATTCAGGGGTATCTTTACCTTTCCGAGGTCTTGGGAGGGTTGTCGCGTTCTAGTATCTGGGCATGGTGTGTGGCTTGAAATAACGAACGAATGATGCGTAGAACAAAATAGAAAGATTTCAAAATAACTGCCTCTTCCTTTGGATTGGTCCTCAATGCAATATCTTGCCTCATGGCATGTCAGTGGTCGGGGTTTAGGGGTTAGGGTCACTAAAATGAAGGGCGAGGCCGAAGCGAAGTGAAACTCGTAGTGGTTAAGAGAAAATAAATTGGGCCAAAATCCCCATTGCTGTGTGCCACAAACCTGGGTAGGAACTTAAGATAAAATTTGACCTCTGTCATTGAGAGATTTCTTTGCCAAATGTGAGGTTTAGTTAGGATAATGCTGTAAAGTATGAACTAAAAAAGAAAGTGTTTTATGGTTTTTTTTGCTTATCTTATATACTCTTAAATATGTGGTAGACATCTTTTTAGCTCAGTCAAATATGTGCAGACCTTTGCGCTATATAGATTAAAGTATAGTGCTTTGTAATGGTGTATGCTTCTTAGGTATTTGCAGACAGACAAACAAGCACTCTTCTGATCAGACGGCACTGTTTGACAGTCAGGTATAATTGTTAAAATGCGATTTTTTTTTTGGGGCAATCTCCAAAGAATTAATGGAAACTGAAGTCGAGAAGCTGCTGTCCTACAACAGAGCGAACCGAGCGGTTGCAATTCTCTGCAACCATCAACGGGCGCCGCCAAAGACCTTTGAGCAGTCTATGGTGAACCTACAGGCCAAGGTATGATGTGTGGCCAGTGTTTTGGGGGGGCTTGGGATTGGTGTCAGCTTGTGTGTTGCATTCCCTTGTGACATGTCAATGTCATTTGCAATATTTCCATTTTATGACTGGCATTTTTTCCCAATTCACTGCATATTTGTTAGAATCCAGGGAATGTAATTGGTAGTTTGAATTTGATTTTTTTATTTTGTGCCTCCAGTCTTGAAACTTTTCTGACCCACCTTGTGTATCGCAAGTTACAACTTTATTCATCTGATTAATTCAGATTGATGCCAAAAAAGAGCAGCTGGCTGATGCCAAGAAAGAGCTTAAACAAGTTAAGAAGGATGCCAAGGCCAAAGGCAGCTCGGACTCCAAGAGCCAGGCGTGAGTATTGCACATGAGAATAATTTAGGAATGAAGCTCTCAATATGCACATTGGCCTACCTTCCACAAAACTGTTTCATTGTTAATAAACTGTATAATAATCATGCCATTGGGGGGGGGAACTCAAATATTGTAGCTGCTAAAAATGCTTCCTAATATATTTTTGTGAATTGTTTGCAATTTTGGATACAAAGCCTGCTGAAGAAGGAAGCAGCTGTGAAGCGCTGTATGGATGGTCTTCTCAAACTGGAGGTTCAGGCTACTGATAAAGAGGAAAACAAGAAGATTGCACTGGGGACCTCCAAGCTTAATTATCTTGATCCACGCATCAGTATTGCTTGGTGAGTCCATGAGTCAAACACTTATAGGTAGAAAAGTAGGTCTCAATTTGTCGGTCTCTTAATGAATTTTTTAGGTCCTCATTTTTTGTTATCTTAAACAACATTATTATGTTGTTTATTTCATTGTGGGATCCAAGAAATGGGCACATTAAAAACATTCCATCATCCATAGACTTATGAATGTAGAAATGCTTTTAAATCTTGAGTTGAACTCTGCCCTGACTATCCAATGTATCGACTTAGTTTCCTTCTGAAAATCAATTATATATATGTTATTCAATAGCTAGAGAATTTTGAGTGCTGCTCACCAGACTCTTGCGTTTAGCGTGTGACATCCAGCAATAATAGAAGCCTTGTTAATCTTCTGCCCACTGGAGTAGTGACACAACAGAGATGCAATGAAAACGTGGTCTGTATAACTAGTTATATTGATCATGGTTGCCATTCACTGGCAGAGAGCAGCCATGCACATTGTAATTCAGCCTTTAGTAAGATGCAAATCACTTGTTTTAGTTTCTCCAAATTATCCAGTTTTCTGATCTAATTTAAAGACCCAAATTTGATAATCCTTGTAAATGTATTCATTATAATACAACTATGTTCTCCTAAGCACTTGATGCTAAACTGAACAAAGAAATGTTTTATTTCAGGTGCAAGAGAATGGGGGTCCCTATTGAAAAGATCTTCAATAAGTCCCAAAGAGATAAGTTTGCTTGGGCCATCGACATGACGGAAATAGACTTTGAATTCTAATTGCTGTTAGGGATTCAAGGTCTTTCTGCTGTTAAATTCAGTAAGATGTTCTCATTCTATTGTTGCTTCTTGTGTAATGTTCTGACACGAACAAGGTCTGTTCATTGATGTGTCATTTTCATTTTCTTTGTATACTTAATATCTATAAGCACTACTGTTGCATGTCCTTTTTTTTATTAAAGGTTTCTAAAATGCATTATCTCAAATGTATTCCAGCAAAACACCCACTTTATTTGAATTGCAGTAACTTTACTGTACAGAGTGAACATGTACCATGCAATTAATATTCTAGTGTAAAATGGTTTACAAAAAGCACCTCCTGCCAAATATATAACAGGTAATTCAACAGCAATTTATTAAATATTTAATAGAAGAAAATCTATTAAGAGGGAATGCATCTCAGGGTTTATGAACAGTGCCTGTCAAACAATGTAGGCATCATATACTGTCTTTGGACTCTAAACAGTGACCAGTCATGATAGGGTGGGCAACAGTGGGCTCATCTCATTTTGATAATTTCAAATTCCTAGGTCCTGTCAATGCCTTCTACTGGAGAACCTGAGGGAAAGATTGGGTACATAAATTGAAATAAAAATGACAATGTCGTATTCCAATTATGATCATCCATCCAGTGCATGCACAGTCTAATATCCTCAAACCTGAATGTAAGTTTCAGACGCTCAGAAAAGCATCCAGTTTGACTATTTTATAAAGGCTCTACAAATTCTGCCTGTTAAGAAAAATGAGATGAACCCAGTGGCACCAGCATTGCATTTCACAAGACTAGTACTATATTACTGAACAACATCCCAATTACCCATGAGCTTGTATTCTTTCAACTACAGTTCTAACGGGCAAAACAAACTAGTGTTCTAACGGGCAAAACAAACTAGTATTCTATCTTACAAATAATGTTCCACTTGTCTTAAAATCAATACATAACCATAAGTCACATTAGGCAATCGTATAATAATAATAATAATAAAAAAAAACTTTACACGAGTCACTGCGATTTTAAGGAATTCCTCTGCTCCAGTACATAGAGGATTAGGCTGTGTCTTGGGACCTGTTGGGAACACAATTGTTTGTGGTAGTGCATGAATATGACATCACATGACTGCTGAATCCTTTTTAATGTGTCAGACAAAAGTAGATCACCATGATGGCCTAATAAATTGGATATTGAAGAACTGATTGACTTGCAGATGTTTGTTATTTAGTCTGACAGATTTAGTATCCTATGATGATCACATGTAGTAAAGCAGAATGAAATGAATTAAAAATATTAACAAGTAATGTCTTGCCTTCATTAGGTCCCTTGACTTTCTTTCGGCTTTTCAGGTGTAGATCCATTTTCTTCTACGCCCGCCTGAGTCATCAGGTCAGCAATGTTCTTTTCCAGGTCATCAATCCGTGTGCTCATCTCATCAAGTAGAAAAGCAGTTAAAGTCAATAATGACTCAAGTGTGGTAAATAATTGGCTTTGTCGCATGCGAGTCTACAAAACATGGAAATGTGTGGCTGCAAATAATCATCACTAGGTCCATTTTCATTATTACTGCTCTTTGCATTTGACAAACACAAGCTTGCATCTAAAGTCACTCTGAAAAGTGTGGATATTCCTTCCGATGATCTGGTCTGACATGGACTGGAACTGGTCTTGCATCTGCTGCAGCAAGGTTTGCACCTGGAAAAAAAAGTTGCAGTAGTTTAAGCTTTAAGACTCCCACGCGGCAGCCAGTGGCAGTAGCTCTGTCCACTCTTATGTTTTTTGTGCTTTACAGCCCTATCTTTTTTTAATTACATTTTAATATTTCTTAATACATTCCTTTTTACTTTACTTTGTACTTTAATGTTTTTACAACTTTCCTTGTTCTGTTAGCCTGGCTCCTTTCTGCTTTCTGCTACTTCTTTTTTGGAACCATTCAGGCATTCCTACGCTGTCATACACGTGATTAGCTGTTACAATACGCAGCAGAAGGAGCAACACCTCAATGCTGCTGAAAATTTGGAGCTGCACAAAAGTGCCGGGAGAAGAAGCAACCAACCCTTCTGACCAACCATTCCATCATGTGATAAGATGGAAGAGCTGTCGTCGCTTACCAGGCCGGAAATGGAGTTGAGGAGTTCTACTCTGATACTGTTGTCTTCAGCTCCAGACTACTGAGGAACTGCGGATAAGCTTGGAAGAATGACTCTGCATATTCTCTACCCTGGTCACAGTCTGCAGAAGTTCCACACCTTGTGGAAGACTTCCTGTTTGTGGTTCCAGTTTTCTAACGCTACAATGTCTTTTTCTTGTCTGTATCCGTTTTTCCTACTGAAACCAAGATGGCGCCATTCAAGTGGCAGCCGGTGGCGGTAGCTCCGTCCAATTTTGCTCGTTTTTGTGGTTTTGCTGCTTTTCTGTCTTAATGATTTGATTTGGTGATTCTTAATGATTCCATTTACTTTGATTTGCTTTGTACTTTGTGCTTTTGCTTTGTTGTTCTGTCTAATCACCCTCTTGCTACTGTCACAATGATATTTCCCAAATACGGGATGAATAAAGTTATCCAATCCTGTATGTACTTTTTCTATTTTTATAAATTGGGCAGCATGTTTATTTGATTAATTCATAAACCAAAGTTATATACTTACTGTTTTGATTGCAAATGATAATTTTGCAGTAGATTGGTTTAAATATTACTGCTCGGGCAATATTAATGACGATCGCTACTAACATTTCTTTTACTAGGGTTTTATTTTGGTAAACATCTTACGTAGCTTTTTAATAAAAAGAAACGCAAACTTAGAACACGCAACGCTTTGTAGTTGTCATTTGGTCCATGAGAAAGAGAGGTTGAACCGATTTTCTTGCACCTTTGAGCCATTAAACAATAAAATCCTTGGACTAATTTAAACACAATACGGGTGACAATTCGACACTGAATGCAAACTAAATGGCTATGTCCTCCCAGCGACACTTGTTTAGCATCGTTAGCCACCTCGGGCTAACCTGCTAACGCGAGTTTGTCATTTACACTAAGGCTTTTAAAACTCACCACATTTGTAAATTCCTGCACGGACTTGGGGTCTGTCTCAGCCATATTCTGCTGTGAGTGGATTTCCTCAAAAATGATTTCTTGTACGGAATTGCTAACAGCAGTAAGTTGGTACGAGCCACTGCGCAGTCAGCTGTTCCGCAAAAAAAATCTCGCGAGATTTTCGATCGGCCACTCAAGTGAAGGTGCGTGCGGTTTAGTGTTTTCAGCGAGGCACACGAACGGTAGCTTGTAGTATTGTTTTTATTTATTTATTTTATGTTTTTATTTAAAGCCATTGGTGGATAAACAAGCCAAAATGAGTTATTGATAAGATCCGAAGATTTAGAAGCAGCGTTCGTGTTTTGTACTCACACGGAATGTTTAGGGCACAAATTCCAACCTAAATTGAGACAGCGCGCGTGGTTTGCGCGCATGCGGGTGCGTCCCTGCTGCCCTCCTACTAAGATAGAGAGAGAGATCAAATTAAAAGTTGAAGGTGTCAAGGAGTTTTGGCTATAAAGCAACTTTTTTCCCCAAGTGGACCCCTTGTCGCTGCAGGAAAGTGAATGAAGGCAAGTAACTATTGGATAAACTTCATCTGACTTTTAATAGTAACACAGAAATGAAGTTTTTTTTAAATGCAATTATTTTTAGAAACTCTCTGATGACTTTGTAAGTAACTTATTCTGGTGTTGCATTTTTGTGAATTGTTATGAAGACATTTTCTGTAGATTGTAGCTTCAAAACAACTACTGTAGTATTACAGTACTGCAGTATTTTGTGCAGACATGCCAGTGGCCAAGCCCCGTGATGTTATGGCTTGCTTTCATAAACAAAACTAGCTCTGATCAGATAGTCATTTTAGATACCTATGTCATGACGTAAAAGAAAGAAAAACGTGTCTCAACTGGACGTATAGGAATATTTTGGAGTTTGGTTTAACTCCAGTAAACCATTTAAATGCACGTTTAAATTTAAATGCACACTATGCTGTGAATGTTATACAATGTCTTAACTGTCTTGTGACCTCCGTGTATGATTTTTTAAGGCTTACCCCTGCATAGCCTGATGATTGTGTTTTCTTTCTCAAAAAAGTGTCGGCTATAAAGCCATAAACTAGTCACCAGTATGACTTGTCAGCTGACACCAGTGGTTCTTTATTTTGTATGTGACAAAGAAGTTAAATACTATGCACTGGGCTCAGATTCCAAAGTCGAATTCACCATTTCTATACAATTTCCAGGTCCTTTGTTTGCTTCCTCTAAACATTTTAGATTCGTGTTAGTCTGTATCTGATAGTGATCTTCCTCTTTAACGAATCTACTTGCTGAAGCGGTTATTAGACACCTCCTACTGCAGTTGTCAGTAGTATCATTTCATCAACACTTGGGGGTGTCACAGTTCACTCTTGAACATAAAATGTTTATTTTTTATTTTTTTTAACTGTTTATAAATTTGGTGGCCCGGTGTTGATGAGTGGTGAGCGCATAGGCCTCACAGTTGAGGGGTCCTGGGTTCAAATCCCTGTCATTCCACCTGAGTGGAGTTGCATGTTCTTCTTAGGCCTGTGTGGGCTTTCTCTGGGTACTCTGGTTTCCTCCCACATTCCAAAAGCATGCATGGTAGGCTAGTTGGACATTCTAAATTGCCCCTAGGTATGAGTGTGATCATGAAAGGTTGCCTGTCTCCTCGTGCCCTGCGATTGGCTGGCCACCAATTTAGAGTGTCAGCTGGGAGTTGAGGGGTTGTACTCTGTTACTGTTGATTCTTCAGCTCCAGACTACTGAGGGACTGTGTGGATACGCTTGGAAGAGTGACTCTGCATATTTTCAACCTCGGTCACAGTCTGCAGAAGTTCCCCACCTTGTGGACTTCCTGTGTGTGGCTCCAGTTTCTTACCTAGGTCTACCGTGTGCGGTCGATTGGTCGCCGGTCTTTTGGTCGCCGTCTTTTGGTCACCGTCTTTTGGTCGCCGTCATTTGGTCGCCGTCATTTGGTCGCCGGTCTTTTGGTCGCCGTCTTTTGGTCGCCCGTTGTCGCGGTCTACGCATTAATAAAAGCCAACAATGGCCATGAGCAGTTTCACTGAGCCGACGTGTGAGTGTATAAGAGTTTGTATGTACATGCGTTGTCCCCTTAAGAAGCTATATCAGTAAGGGTCTTAACAAGTTCTCCAACAAAAAACAATAAAAGTCCGGGAAATTTGGAGCTTTTCTTTAGCCTAATAATTATAACGGCATTAAGTATGACTAAATAGTAATTCGCAGTTTGTATTTAGGGAATTTGAGCAACGATTTAAATGGTAACTATCACTTACCTTCCGGGCGACCAAAAGACCGGCGACCAAAAGATCGGCGACCAAAAGACCGGCGACCAATCGACCGTGTACCAGGTCTACAATGTCTTGTGTGTCTTGTGTCTGTCTTGCTACTGCCACCAAGAAATTTCCCGAATACGGGATGAAATAAAGTTCTAATCTAAATGTGATGTTATTACTCTACCGGGATGTTCATGTCTCACACAAATACAATGATTTTTACTCTTCTCAGGTTCCTTGGACACTGCTAATGCTTTCCTCGCGTGATGGATCCTCAAGTTGTTGTACCGGAGGAGGAAACAGGGGCCTCCTGGATGCTGTTATCCTGGTTGGCTTCCAGCGTCATGATTTTTGGGGGTTCCCTGCCATATGTGCCTCAGTACCAGGAGATTCAAAGGAGCAATAACACTGAGGGGTTTTCGACTAGGGTGTGTTTGGTCTTGCTCATAGCCAACATCCTGCGAATCTTCTTCTGGTGAGGGTGGCGAATTGTTTACCTTAGCGGTGGGATAATTGCAATTTTAATGAAGCTATTTACAAAATATGTGTTGAAAATGAATGCATGAATGAAAGGGCATTCCTTATAAATGTGTTGAGACAACTTTTGGGATTTTTTTTTCATAACCCAGCACGTGAGAAATAATTTATTCCCACCTGTGCAGGATAGGAAAGCAATTTGAAATGACTTTGCTGCTCCAGAGTGTGGTGATGATTGTCACCATGTTTGCAATGCTTCATCTCTGCTGCAACATCCAAAACACCAACCGTGTGAGCACAAAGCAGCATCGACTTTCAGGTAAGCAGCACAACACCTGAATATTGTGGGTACAATGGTGTGAAATGATTCTGTGCACAGCCCAACTCAACCAAAAGGGGACGTTTGGAAAATATTGGGATGTCAAAGTTGCTTGTTAAAATTCCTCATGGTTCACGACATGGCCTCAAATTCATAATGCAGGTTAATTTCAACCATTCAGAGTGAAGTAATAAAGTATTTTAAAAAAGGAGACGGATGTAAAATAAGCAGTGTGATTGAGTATGTTTGATTGTATTTTAGGTCAAAAGATGCAACTCACGTTGTCATTGAAAAGATAGGCATCTACCGTATCTGTCTCTCTCTTACACCCATGAATATATACAATTTTGCATGGATGAGTTGGGGAGGCTTGCAATAAGTTATGCTTGGTAAACATTAAGATTAGATAAACTGATCTGAGAGAATGTTAAGCTATTGAAAGCATTTGAAGGAACCGTTGCTTTGCCAAGTATGTTGGTTCGCCTCAAAAATGCAAATTGGCAGCATTATGTTGCAAAACGGGTTAGTAGCTGGGATCAGGTAAATTATGAAAGCCCATCTGTTGCACCGTTATATTTTACAGTGCTATATGCTCATAGTGATTAGGACAATAATTTGATGAAAAGTGATATTTTTTTAGGCATAAAGAATTCACTGTAGGAAGTTCATGTTCAATTAATTCAAATTTTAGATTATTTAATCTATGTTTCCAAATCAGACTTGCGTATATTGCCAAACTCAATCGCTCAGGAACACTGGATTTCTACAATGAGTTAATAGAAAGAAAGTGCATACAACGACGGCATTTAAAAAGTTTTTCCTGTGTAGTAAGTTTCTAAAATAATCAGCCTGCCTTACAAAGTAAGTCTCCCCTGAGGTTTGGTTTCAAAGGAGGTGGGGAGTGGGGGGTGGTCTGAACAAGAATAGATCTGAGCAGCCTTCCAGTGGAAACGAGTTGTCCTCTGTACACAGGCAAACACGCCCAACATATCAGAATCACCATCATGTGAAGTAACTTCCTGTTTCTTCATTTCAACGGGGTTTTCAAATTTGCAATGTCTGTACTTCTGCATCTATTTTTCTCTAATTTTCTCAAGTAATTTTGTCAGCATCCTTGTGGACATTTCCCTTCCTAATCTGCTCTCACTGTTTTCCTTTTCTATGGAAATCTTCACGTCTTGTAAATCATTCTTTTGTGAACGCATATGGGTACTGTGTCTGGCCAATTAGAATTTGTGAAATACACAAAACACTAAACTATTCACTGTCTTATTGGCTAATTATGGATGCATGGAGTGTCTCTGAACATCCATACTTAATTTTTGTTTTTTTATTAACTACTCCAGTCTTTGTTTAAAAAAATTAAATATACTTTAAAAAACAAAACAAAATATGTGGTGCATTACCCTACCATTAACTGTTGTTTTCATGAGTTACATTTGTGTCCAATAGGGAGCAGTATTCACCAAAATATCCATTAAGTCCAAACTTAAATTAGTTCAGGAGTGAGTCCTGTGAAAAAAATACTCAACTGGCCAAATTGATTTCATATCCAGAATAAAAAAATGAACAAATGTTATTGTATGCATGTGAGCAATTTTATAGCATGACTTTAGCATTTGAGTGCAGAATGGGATCATGCTGTCACTCACACTTGCCTGCAAAACTTCAACACTGAACTCAAACCAGCACACACTCAAATTACACCTGATGGAGCCCATACAATTGCATTCACATAATCTGACACGCATTCAATTGTTCTGTCTACTTTCAGTATGTTTCCTTAAAATATTTAGCAAGGGAAATGCAATCAATTGGTGAGAGTTAGGTCATTTGGAGTCATGCTTTTACGATTGTTCTCACAGGAATATTTAGAAATAAAATGCCCGAGAGTGAGAGCTGCTGGGCACAATTTTGTATTTTGTCTTTTATCTTTACATTGAACTAATTAAGACTTGCTGTTGTTTTCATCAAGTCTTAAATGGAAATGATGGTTCAGCAGGTGTTGTATTGTAGCATTTTTGCTGAAGAGAAATTTCAGTCTAATTAGTTTTGTCACAAGCTGTGGCTTCAGTCTTTATTTCCGGTGGAGTTTTTAATTATTTTTTGATTCAAGTCAATGAAGTACTTTTTCCATTTGCGATGGCATTGGCAAATATTTATCACCATTGAACGTGACCTAATAAAGTTTTCTACATTTTTAGTTCAATCTCGGCCAGTGTTCATTTTTGTTTCGCATCGGCTTGAACTGGAAGGCGGAATTGTTGAGCTTGGCGTAACAGAAATGCACGATAGCCAACAAACGTGCCATTTTATCTGCGATTCTCTTTAAATCATGTCCATGCCAAACCATCAAACCTTACTGAACTGGAAGTTTTGTCAAGAAGAATGGTCCAAAATACTTTCAACCAGAATCCGGGTCTCATTGAAAGCTATAGAAAGTACTTTGAGACTTATTTCTGCACCATTGTGCACACATAGTATACAGTGTGTATGGGTCTGTCTTCTTTTGCGAGCTAGGCTGAATCTGTATCTGAATTCTGTGTTGTCCTTGATACATCACTCAAGCACATGGGAGCGGGAGAAAAAATTGTTGCTCACAAAATGCTGGGTTGTGCTTGAACTACATCTTGAACAAAACAACGAAAGTCTAACATTGTTCCTTTGGAATGTTACAATCTTTTTGCTTGCCGTGGTTTTGTGCACAGGTAAGCTGTAGATTCATGACTGTCGCTCTTTTGGAAGTTGCACCAATTGAAATTCAACTAATCTTTGGCATTCTGGCACATTCAACTTGGGGTACCACACCGTTCATTTTTTCTCCTCTGCACATTTAAAAATACATATTCCAATTTGCTTGACACTTGTCCATGGTCAGGACTAGGCCTGTAGCTAACTTGAAGCTAGCTTTTATCTAAGTGAAGGTGAGCTCACACGCTCTCTCCAAGCAATCTGCAACAGGTGGAATGCCAATGGGTGCTAAATACAAACGAATGGTTGCAAAATACATTTCAAGCGTCCAAGATCAATGTGATCAACAATTCGTTACAGCACGTTAATTTCAGGCAAACCAACCGGCTCCACTTTTACGATGTATGGTAGAGATGGCAGATTGCCAACCCAAGCTCATCAAAAGCGTGTGAGCCATACGTCCCCAACACCTGCTCTAGAACATGTGCAGTTCGGGTAAAACATTTACTAAACTAATGCATACCGTATGTATTATTCATTGAAAAGGACACGGAAAGCTAGTCTAAGGCACAACATTAAAATGTGCATGTGACTGACTGAGAAAATGGTCAAATGGCGTGTGTAATTCTTAAAAAGCACATTGAAATACTGCAGATCTAAGTCCCAATCGTTACACTTCACTCTAGTAAGGGGGTCATTTTGCTTGAAATTGCACATAGTGAATGTCCTCAGGAAATATAGCAGCATCAGAAAAAAAATCTGATGAAGTGCATTTTGGGCCAGAGGGCATGGATTCTGAGGATATTATTTTTAATCTCCCTGTCATTCTTGGATGCTCATAGTGCACGTTGGTCCTTGACTCCGCAATGTCAAGGAGGAGCAGAGATAGGCACACATCCCTGTGAGCTTTAAGCCCATTATTCCTCCCATTAAACTAACCTGAAATGAGCTCAACCCCCAACAATTGGTCCTTCTCTCCAAGGCTTTGTTGTGCAGCGCTCTGATTACAAGCCATCACGGGGAATCGTGTGACAGAGTCCAACTCCAAAGCCCTCTGGCTCTTATGATGCTCCGTAATTCTCAAACACGCTACAACCCACAATTCAGTACAGTCTACAGTGGTCCGTGTATGCATATATAGTATATATTGCCCAAGCTTCCTGCAATGCCTCAAGCTTTCCCTCTCTATCTCAATAATTAGTGAACCCTGAGATTAATACCTTGATAATATTGAACTGTGAGCTAAAACGTTAAGCCTAACGCTAATCAACAGTATATAAAGTTCTTTACAGTATTGTTTGTGATAGGATTAGTCGACTATTTGCAAAAAATAATCAGTGATTAGTCAACTTTGACTACTTGTGATGACTACAGAGCTGTGCAAAAGTAGGTGTGCGGTCATTAAATCAGAAATCAACTACAAGAACAATTCGCAAAGTTGATGGTTCATGCTTTTTTAAAAAAAAAATAACTAATCTCTTGCATTTACTGTATGTGATATTCTGTTTATCAATTTTGCGATCAAGTGCTCGCTCACTAGTGTCTTTCTCCATTTTTTCCTGTTGTTGATGTTGATGGATTGATTACTGGGTCCACAACGTTCATCCCAGTTCAGTCATTGATCTTGACACTGCACTGAAATGAGTATAGATTGTCTTTTAAAAAAATGCTGCCAAGTCACTTTAAAGTGATTTAATGTATACTGAATTTAATATAACAATAACTACTGGCATATACTGAAATATACTGGCATGGCATGCAATAGGTTGTGCAATTTGCACCTAAAAGACACACACAAAAATATTTTTTAATTTTGAAAAAAAGAACTAATTATTTAGGAAATATTTTCACTTATAATTCTAATGTGAACTTGTCAAGTTATGTACCAATTTTGAGTTAAGTTAAGATAAATTCAAAGTCAAATCTTACAGGTTTGAGCTAAGCAACTGCAAATATGAAAATCATCAACTAAAGGGACTGTATGGTATACTGTTTAGTGCATAATTTGAAGGAGAAAAGTAAAAGTGGCCTTATGAAGGTCAATTGACTCCATCTAAATAGCTTCTAATGAGGTCCTGCTGTGCTAATTATTTTGCTCTTGGATTGGGGTAGGGTAATTGGAGCTTGAGGAGGTTACGTCAACAAATGAAGTCTTGTAAGAACTTGCTACTGTTTCCAAATGTATGACTTACAATGATTTACACTCTTTTGTGCATCACTTGCTATATCTAAACATACTGCATTGTGACGTAAATGTATCAAGAATAGTATCCAAGTGTATATAGATCTATAACCATCGCATAACCTCTCACTTCAGTTAGATCCTCTGAGTTCTGGTGTTTGAGCTTAGTGGTTATGTTTGGTTGAAGGATTCTTGTTTAAATAGGAAGTAAAGCTAAATTTCATCTTCATTTTTGTTAAGCTATGGTCTCGTAAGCATTCCGTTTTGTGTGGGCAGCTGGAATTGAGGGAAAGTATTTGGTTAGTCTAATGAATTTTGCAAAGTCATTTCTCGAGTTCATTTTACCGACATTGGAACAAGTTGTGTAAATCTCTTCATGTGGAAAATGGTTTTATTGGCCTGTTCTGTTCTGTATCACAACATGCGTTATAATAGTAGTGGATGTGGTTGCATGACTTGTTTGAGTCTGGTCTCTGACTGAATCTCATAATTTAAGTTTTCTGCTCTGCGAAAGCCGAATCCATAAATTGTATTTGCCTACAATTTTGCTACTCATGCCTCATATGGAGGTCATCTTGTTTGATTGGGAAAACCTTCAACATATATCATTAGTATCCTTTCAATACCAGTTGTTCATCATTCGCCCCCTCTTTTTGTTAGTGACAGTATCTTTGATTTAGTTTACTTGCTTATCTCACAAGGGCAAAAAACCCTCATTAATTCTGTCTCTTTCCTCATAGAGCCAATTAAATACGGTAGTCTGGCCCACTTTGTTGTTATCTCAACACCAGGAGTCCTTCTCTGTTCAACAATTGGTTTTTATCAGATCCAATCACCTTTACTCACATTAGATTAGATTAGATAACTTTATTCATCCCATATTCGGGAAATTTCACTGTCACAGTAGCGAAAGGGTGAGAATACAGACACAGGGAAATACATTTTAGACATAAATAAATAGGTAATAAATAAGTTAATCAATAAATACATAAGCATGTTGCTGATATATATACACACATATATATACATATATATATATAATATATATATATATATATATATATATATATATATATATATATATATATATATATATATATATATATATAATGCACACACTTATTCAAGTTTTGAATAAATCTGCTTGTTTTTCCAGACAGAACATGGCATATGTATGCATATTGGGTACACAGTGCATGATTGTTTTAATTAGACTAAATACAAGGAATAATAAACTCTAGGATTCATTTAAGCACGTTTAATTTTTTTTTAAATGTTCACAGATCTAATTCTTGCTAGTACTGTTTTGACATGAGTGATTTCATTTTTAACGTTTCAAAATGAAGTGATACCTTTATAAAACATGTCTAACTATAATATTTAAAAGAAAAAAGTAAAAGAGGTGAATGAAATAAAACACAAACTATAAAGGCACACATCATGCCTAATTTCATATTTGTCTTTTGTCAGCCTGCACAGATTAGTATCACATTTACTTTAAGTGTGGATTTAGTCTTCCCTAACTGTTATTACTCATGTTTATTCAACTTATGAGACATTATTTTGTGTAAATTGATTGAATATTTATATAATTGTATTCAAAAGCCTCTCCAAAGCATTTGTACTGCTCTGCGCCTTTACAAAAGGCTATAAATCTTGCTAAGGATCCAGTTTATGGGAAACCCTGTACAGTACAAGCAGCATAAAACATGTCATTTTTTAACATCTTTCTATTGACATGTTTAGTGGTGTGTTTGTAAGATCACATATGAGGTAGCTTAGAGCAAGAAAGTGTGAAAAATCGAGTGTAGTTAATTGAATGTCCTGCTCCTCTGTCTCTGTCATGCCCTTCCAGCATATGTAATAACAGAGGAGTGTAACGCTTCAGTGACGCATCACCTCTTTAATTCCATCTTTCCTTATCAGCAACTCCTTCATTCTGAGCTCCAAAGTCACTGCTATTCAGCAACTTTGACTTCCCTTCGACATGTCCATTAACAATTTAAAAACACAGATGTGGTCAAATGTTTATCTTTCAAAGCATTTTGTGGTGAAATGTTTAAAATAATTCATTTGGCAATGTTATTCAACATATAATATATATATTAGGCTGTAGACACTGATTTTCATTTTCATGATCTGGCTGACTTTGCATTCATTAATTCATTGAGTTTGACTTTACCAAGAAATAGCAGTTTCATTAGAAGAGCAAAGCCTCCAAGTGATTAAAAAGATGTATGCCAAATACTGGCACCCTGAATGAATCCCATATATCTGCGAACATCTAGTACAATACTGCATTTTCCGGTAGCAAGCTACATTCATAAGAGTTAATGAGCAGAAGAAGCTTTACAATGGGACACCTGGGGGAATGTGTTGTTGAGACATAATTTGTACATTTGTATTGCAGAGAAAAATTGCACCTGGGGGGTTTGTCTTCAAAGTTGAATGTTACATCCCCCTGCAGCAGTTTCTATTGAACACTCAAGCACACACACACACACACACACACACACACACACACACACACACACACACACACACACACACACACACACACACACACACACACACACACACACACACACACACACACACACACACACACACACACACACACACACACACACTCACGTCACCCTTGGTGCCTGTAAATTCAAAACCCATCAATCTCTTCATGAGTTCTTTTTAAGTCAGAGGAAGAATATAACAAATATCTCTTTTGTGGCCATGGTCAAATTCAGTATGAAATGCTCTCTTCGTCCACAGAAGGAACATTTTCTTAATACACGTGCATAAATGAATTCCCTTGGCTTTTTGGGGATTAACGATTTATCTTTTTTAGGGTTCTTGAGCGTAACTATCCTAACTGAATCAGAGCATAAGGTGGATACACTGGACTGATTACCCTTCAATCATAAGAATGGGTGAACATGCCTATGAATTGACCTTGGGTCTGTTGCATCACAAGTAGCTATTGTATATGAAGGGCAATACGACCAGTGCATGGAATGATATGCAGTTATCAGATCATTGCAGTCGCATGCACACATTTTAAGATGCAATTTCAAAATGTAATCACCCACTAACAACATGGGTCATGTGGGGAAGCCAGCAACTGCATCATAGCTGGCTGGGAATGTTTTGTGTGTGTTGTTCATGCAGGTGTGGCATAATTGGACACTTTGCCATAATCCTGGTGATTATGAGGAGGCTGTTGGCAGACATTTGTTTCAGGACATCTTAACCAGATGTCTTTATTGTTATACGGTGGAACAATGTGGTCCACAGGCAGAAACTTAATTTGGCTGGTTTATTCATTATGTACAAAAGATACTATTGCATTTGTGACAAGTGGCCTGTGAAGCAACAAATTAGAAAGAGGATTAATCATCAAAGCAGCAACGATGTGTGAAAAATAAATACAAGTGTGTTCACTGTTGTCGTCCCCCATACAGAGTGGCTGAAGATTGAAAAAACATTAAATAGAGTATAATCAGAATAATTTAGACTAAGCTTTTTGCTATGGGAACATAGTGTGTGAATTTATGTCAGATACTGTCTTATTAATGTTTAAGTGTTTGATTTACCTGTATGTTAGACATGTTCTTTTAAGAAGAAATAGTACACAAATAAGGTAGAAACAACCCTGGAAAAACAAATTTTTGTATTTACTAATCAGGACAGTTTAGATTACCTCCAGGCTAGGGAAATACTAATTAGGTTCCATTGGCCTTCGTGGAAGCATGTCCCCTTTCAGTTTCTTTAATTTGTTTATAGAAAATACACTCTTTAAAAAAATACCGGATGGATGTGACATTTTTTTTGTATTAAGCCAGTTTTTACATAGGTTCAAAGGGCATACAGTGAAAATTGGAAAAAAATGCATGGAGTGCTTCCTTTTTTGAAGTATTTTTTTAGTCCCAAATAATTTGTCATATGCTTTTCATGAACAGAAAGAGTCTTAAAATTAAAGAGAGTAATTGGGTGGGAAGGTCATACTGTCAGATGGCCACAAATTCTGTATTAAGTAGTATATGTGCAGAGACACCTGCACAATGTGGCACACTGAGTTTGGAGAAGGAATTTTGGGAATCACTGTTTTGACATTTTTTTAACTGCTTAAAATTTGACTAACACTATCAAAAAGGTATGAATTGAAATGAATGGGTTTAGTATTTGTAGAACTGCAAGTCTTCCTACTGAAAGCAAAATATGCCAAATATTTCGGTTACCACCACATAAGACTCCAATACTTCTAGCAACATAATTTGATGGTAGCAATATGAATTTAAAAAACACTGATAAAACATTTTTTTATATTTACTCTCTAAAATTGAATGGACGTCTATCATCGTTAATGACAGTTACTTTGTTGACGAAATTGGAATTCTTAGTAGAGCAGCCTCAGAGATTCTCCTTCCCCATGAAAAGATGTCAAATACGTTAAAAAAACATGCCGAATGAGTTATTTCAACTTTATATCCACAAAATGTTTTAGTGTTCAAAAGAAAGTACAGTGGTACCTCGTCATACGACCGTTCGTCATACGGAATGCTCGTCTTACGGGGGAAATTTCGATCGAATAATTCGCCCGTGATGCGGTCAAAGTTTCGTGATGCGACCAAGCCAGGTTGCCATGGCATTTTTTTTGGCATATCTTTCGTGTATAACAATATTTACGAGCACCGGATGAGCTATTCAGACCAGGAAACGCACAACGCGCATGCGCGGTGAAAAGAGGGCTTTCTGGGTAATGAAGTATACTCGTGCGCACAACGCCGACAGGCAATGGCACTAGGCGCCGTTCGAGGGGATGCGAACACAGATGCTACAAGCTAAAAGGAGCCGCTAGCCAGCGCCCTCGAAGCTCCCATGCGAATCCAACAAAACCACCCAGAGCTGCCACCCAGGAACGTGGCGCCCTACGTTTTTCATCCAGCCGGAGATATTCGCACTGCCCCACACCTCCGGCTACCCCCTGGATGAACTAATCCGCGTTCCAGTGACAGCTCTAGCGCTGCTGAGGGTAATCCTCAAGCGCCTGAGGTGGCCCAACAACAACAACAACAACATGAGCAGCGGCGCGATCGCTGATAAAAGACTGCTGCTCGTCGGCAAGTGGTCGTGCGTTATTCGATTGTGAGGACATTTGTGTGCATCATTTTCGGAATATTTTGAAGGGAATAGTACGACAGCAAACAGCCCATCGATAGCGAACGTGAGGGTGGAGTGTTTGTTCCGTTTACGAGTGCTTGTGTGGAAGAAAAAAAACGAAGCCCCCCGCCCCTTTTGTGCCCCTCTCCCCTCGGCGAAATCTGCCCAATTTTAGTTAGATTAAACACTTTATTTCTATTAAACCACTCGTTATTTATTACTTTGTCAATATATGGCGAATTATAAGAAATAAAACTTTTTTTTCAATCCAATATCCTGTTTCTGGTGTTTTTTTCAGAGAGTTGGAACGAATTAATTTGTTTCCCATTCATTTCAATGGGAAACTTTACCTCGAGTTACGAGTAACTTGTCATACGAGCTCAGTCACGGAACGGATTAAGCTCGTATCTCGAGGTACCACTGTATATGTATATAGCCTTAGATTAAATCAAAGTTTGATACTCATAGTACACACGAATACTATCATTCAGAAGCAGTAGTTTCCACATGACATAGTGCAGAACTTGACAAGTTGGTGATGTCGCATAGAGAGCAGTGAGCACTGACAAACGACCATCAAGAGGATGTTCACACATCTTCAAAGCGGGAGACAGACCTCTTTCTCACAATGCTGAGTCAGAATCTCTTCAAGCCCCCTAAGCTGTCACTCTTCATCGCCATCTTGATGCCTCTCCTCTCCCCATGGTGCTGCACTTCAGCTCCAGCTCGCCCTGGTGGGATCAGCGTTCATACATCTGTTTGAACGACTCAGAGCCACTGTGATTTAGAGTCCTTCCATTTTTCAGCTGCCCTCCCCCTGGTGTGAAACTGTGTATCCATTCTGTCCATGCTACAGAGTCTCCTAAACATGATATGCTGTCATATGTGTAAACTTGGGAGTACAACTTCACATCTTCACACTGTGACTTCATGTTAAGATGCCGTCCCCAACCCGGAATAGCTATATTCTTGATATAGAGAGCGGTTTCATTATTTTTTACCAATTGCACTTTAAGTGCATGGTGGAAAAGTTCCTCACCTTCTTGGAGATTTTTCAAGCATCCTTCTGAACTCACCACAGATGAGACACAAGGTCATTTGTAAAAGGGCACATCCCTCTGGTGGTCGCATAGCCACTACTGATCTAGGGCTCAATCATCTCTAATGGTTGTTCATGATGTTTCAGGTTTGATCCCAGATTAGCGAATGAGCTTTTTGAATCAAAACTAAAACTTCTTAAACAATTAATCAAATTCATCTAGCTTGTGTTTCACCAGGTGCTTCAAAATCAACATAACACAACATTTGGTCGGCCATTTAAAGGCATACATGTTACTATGTGTTAATTTAAAATTCACTCAGGGATTTTAAAATCATTTTAGTACTCAATTTGATGGTCGAGAGCATTATATTTGTGACCAAATAGGTTAGAAATTATTATAATTTCAAAATGGTCGTGTTCTCTGTTGAAAATATTCAAATGTAATTGTTACACTTGAAACAGTTAAAAAAATAAGACAGCCAAACAAACTTGTTTCTCCGTCTGTGAATAAGACAAAGTTCGCTTCACTCGCTGGGTTCCTTAAAGCTTGTTTTTCCAAAAACTGACGAGAAGGCGGGACAATCTAAGATACTTGAATTTGATCACCTAAAATATTTTTGGGAAAAAAAATTGTCATTTGGATGTGATTGTACGTAGCTCAATCAAAAATGTGCCAACATTCAACCCTGAGCTGCCATAGTAACATAGGTTGTGCTCTTAATGTACTCAAAAGTGTGGAGTAGTTCTTTTCTTGGCCTTTCAAACTTTTCACAACAAATTGCAAAATGTTGCACACTTTGCTAAACTCAACCATGTTGCTTGATGAAAACTTTTGAATCAGCAAGTCATAAGAAAAAAAAGAAGAAAAACATTGAGTGGTTAGAAATTAGGTTGTCCAGTAGAGGAAGCTTAGGATGATGCATGATATGAGCGGAAAAATAAACGGGATGCCCTCATGAATGATGCATGGATTTTCCCAGCAGTAGATTATACGGGTAAACATAGAAGACAAAATAACTGGAGGATTAAATGGGATGGAGAGATAATAGCAGAGAAGTAGGTGTGTTGTACTATATGTGAAAATGGACGACAGTGTGTGTGTGTGGTAGTATGCGGGTAAGTGCTTCAGTAAGTGCCGAAGAGAGGGAAGCTGAATTAGAAATCACACTGACTGACATTACGGGCAAAAGTTAACAAGTTGCTCTTGTCAGCATGTTGAAACTTTAAGATCTTACAGCCTGATAGGAAAGTTAATGAAAGTCTTCTTTGAATGGTGAAGGGCTGCCCACAAATATCTCGAAAATCTGAACTTGACAGGTTTTCAAGTTCTCATCTCATTTTCTGAACCGCTTTATCATCATTAGGGTCACGGGGGGGTGCTGGAGCCTATCCCAGCTGACTCCGGGCCAGAGGTGGGGGACACCCTAAATCGTTGGCCAGCCAAGTTGTTTTTATAAATAGCTAGTGCATACACATACATTCAGTGTTTGTGTCTATTTTGAGATATAAGTTACTCCCCAAGGGTCAATTTGTGTGCTGTGTCCTTAAAAGGTCTTGTGTTTGTGTATTATCCTTCCTTGTTTTATCAGCTGTGAGCAATGTTCACTGTTTGGGGTATCGTGGAAACAAAGCCATTCATCATGTTCACTGTTTGCCTCAATTATGCCACATTGCACACGCAACAAGATTCCTTCTCTATGATACTTTATCTGAAATTCAAAGAGGCTGATACGGCTCACTGAATGAGAGGAGAAACACAGTTGTGAGAGTGTGGTCGTAATGTGTGCTACAGCTACATTTAAGATTACTTGTTGGAAAAAAAATGGAAATAATACCAAAGGGCTGAATGGGACTGTGTCTGCATGAGTGCAAAGAGTTTGACTGCCACTGTTTTCCTCTTGTCTCCTTTCATTCACTGGCAGGTGACACTTTTTTTCACTGCAATCTGTCAGCAGTCCATCTCCAGTTGTCAGTCTCCATGACAACTGAGCAAACACCTTACAGATGATAAAATGCTATATTTGTTTTCCAAAAATAGGGAAAAAAAAACAAACCCAGACATTTCATGAGATCCCTTGTGCAGTCTAGTGATATCAAATGTGCAATTATCTTCTAAATGTTATCTTTATTTTTGTGGGAAATGGCGGACTACACCTAAGACTCGTCGCCCGTCAGTTACAGGGCACACACAGAGACAGAAATAGTGACCACAGCTTTGTTTGTTATACTCATTATTTGAACTGTCTCACTTAAAAAAAATACTATTTGTATTTATGTCCCTTTTGTTTATAGTTTTGATTAGAATTTGAGTCATTCTAAAATCAAATACAGGCATACAAAAACAGGACCCCTGCTTTCTGCTTCTGATTTGACGTTTTACTTAGATGCTGTTGATTGCGGCTTTCTACATTAAAAAAAAAAGACAGGATGCTATCATGAGCAAAAGGAACCGCTTTTTTTTCTCGCTGGGTTTTTTTTTTCCAAAGGAGAATGTGATGAATGGATTGCTTGAGTGCAAAAATAGTAAGATAGCCTTTTCACCTCTGTTAATAAACTTTCTAAATCTCCAAAGTAATCTTACCATAGGTTAGGTTATTCTAAAGTAATTGAAATGAAATAGGTTTGGGCACCCTCATTTATCTTATTCCATACCCTTCCACATCTGCACCATATTGATTTAGGTGTGCAGTCATTGCTGAATTTTTATGCATCCTTTAATGAAAAACCTATATCTGTTTCTTTCAATCAATTTCTTTCCCAGCTGCACCTTATTTCTGTTTTTTTTCTTCCCCCGCTTTGTACATTTCTAGACTTGGACCCCCACTACTTTTGGAAGTGGAATGCGTTTGAGGACTACCCTCTCTTCTGTTTTGGCCTCAGCATCCTATGTGCCTTGCTCACCATGATGCTGTTAGACTCTGCCTTGTTTGTAGAGATGCTGGGCTCACTGGCTGTGTTTTTTGAGGCCATGCTGGGCCTCCCTCAACTACTACAGAACTTCCAGAACCATTCTACCAAAGGGATGAGGTATGTAATGCACCACTAGAGGTCAAATCCAATTTAGGAATGAGCTGTAATCTCACACTTTTTCCTCCTCACTGGCAACAAATGCAAGTCATTTCCATTTACATGGAATAAGAATGCAAATTAGGTCATTTATAATCATAAGGGGGATGTGGGAAAAACGCTACAGTCAATGCTTTTGTGTTTTTTTAGTATAAACCCACTATAATTTACATACATTTAGCCTCTGGTATACTAATACTGAATATCTAAATATCGGCGCTATGTATAAGAGCGCACCGTTGCAGTTGACAAGTTTGAATAACTAAATAGATAAACATGGATGTTTTTTTTATTCCATTATGTCTTGCTTTTTACTCTTCTGTCATAAACATGATGTCACATGGAAGAAAACATGCAAGACATTGGAAATTGATGGATGGGTGAATGGGATGAATATGGATGGGATGCTGTTAGGACCCAATGGATCATAAGTGACCAGATCAGCAATTCAGCGGGTTGTGTTGAGGCATTGATTGTGCATTTATTGGCGAATAAATGAATTGTTTTGTTGGTACATACTGGAAGGTTACATGATAGACACTTAAAGGATGGTTCAATCGAAGGACCATTGATGAATAGATCAGCATGACAAATGAATCCGTGGTAGAGGAAATATAGATTAATGAATGGATGTTCAACTTTTTTTTATATAAGGATGACAACAGGATGATGGATAAGTAACCTTTTGAGTGATAAATCATGTCTGGGCAAATAAGTCTATCAAACAATGTGACATTGGTTTACTGAAGCAATTACCAAGTGACTGGATAGGACAATGATAACCAAGGAATGGAAAGATTGTTTACAAGTGGATGTGTCGAAGGATAAATGATAAGATCAGATGGATAAGTGTTCTGAAGACCACGTAAAATTATTCTGTGGTTTCATTTGATGAAAATCACAGACTGTGAATTGCATAAATATACCAACTGCTTTTCTCAGGGCCTTTATTTAATAACATCTAGGCTGCTCTCATTATATTGGATGATGTTTTGGGTGTCTCCCAACACAGCTTGATTGTCATCGTGCACGTAAGGTCGACAGGACAGTTCCAGCCTGTGTGGAAACCTAATTATTGAGCTCCTTATGTCGCATCCCATTCAAACTACAAATGGTATCACTCTTTGTTGATGTGTCTGCAAAGGGTTCAGAGACAAGGGAACAAGTGTTCACACTGTACTTTAAGATGATGCTTCACTGAGTATGATTCACTGTTCAATGGCCTAAGGTTGTTTTGGGTGAAAGTACCCTATATCACATAAAGCAGGATTCAATCTGGCATTTCTGAAGCATAAATTCAGTGTGGATCTAAATCTTGCCGAAGATTGAATATGCAATAACACTGCGCTAGCTTCCTTAGATGACTGATGAAAAGACCTGCTATTTTATCACGTCTATGGAAAATGCCTGCGTGCTCCACATAATGATGATGAATACCATCAAACACTTAAGTATCCTGTCATTCCCGTGTTTTTTTTCATTCACTGGAATGATAAAAATGTATGATAATAATCTTATGTCAACCTCAAGGCAATATTCATATTGAAAAGATGTTCAGCACTTTTGCACCAATAAGAAGACCAGATCACGCATCACTCACTCCACCATTGTTTTTTTTTTCCATAATGTAGATATGAACTCAAGAGAATAATAAAATGCTTAGTCATTTAACACCAACCATACGTCATGTCAAGGAAATCAAATCAAAACCTTGATGAAGACAAAAGCTATTCCTCTTACAAATGATTTTTGATTACATTGAGATTCAGTGCTTGTATCCATGCTGACGTTATATTTTTGGAGCATCACATGCCCTTAAAAAGCAGTTTTAATTTGTTCGATTTGTTTTGTCTGTTGTTCTAGTTCAACTCAGCCACCCACAGTGATCTTTTGTCCGTACATTCAAGGTAGTAATTAAATTGCGTGCGATCGAGAAAACAAATCACACAAAAACTGCACATATCAGCAACTCGATTCGTATGAACACAGCGTATATATGCCAGTGTGCATGTAGAAAAGGTCTTGATGTGTCTTGTCCTTGGCTTGCTCGCACACATTTTCACAGCCAGCTGCTTCTTTCTCTCCATTGTGAGCAGAACTCAATAGCAGCCTGATGACAGTTTCATGTTTTTATTGAGGTGGCCTTTACCTCGCAGCCATCTCGGACCAGGAATCACAATTCCTTTACATCAGCCTCTGGAGGACATGGTGTAAACATGGTGATGACCTCAAATTGTTTCGTGGCCTAGTTGAGCCAGCATGGTTTCCCAAAGGGCGTCCCATACTGGGAAAGTGAAGGATAGACTGTCTTTGTAATAGCAATTTCAGAGAAGAGACGTGTGCATTTTTGCCTTTATATTGATGAGAGCTGTACAGGAGCTAAGTCATTTTATTCATTTTTTTCCTGCTTTTTGGCCAACTTCTTTTGAAATTCTGGATTTTTGGATAAATATTATGATGCTGCTTCTGATGCCGTATTTGTAGACCGTATCTGACTTTGGGGGCAAGCGAAATTTCAATATCAGAAATGTTGTGGATAGCCGTCTCTCTGGACGTGTGCTTTTTTAATGCCCACCGGCCAATCCAATTCAGTATGTAGTCCTCTTTTTGCCCAACGTCACTTGCTATAGGCACCATAGTGGAAAATCCGCATTGAAAATTGATGCGTGAACAAATGTAAAACCACAATAGCCTTGTCATTAGCAAACTTACCAATACACCTCCTTACCTAACCTTTATTTTATTTTGTAGAATCCATGATAATACACGTATCTTCTCTTGTATTTGCCCATGTGCAATCGTATCTTCTTTTGTATTTGCCCATGTGCAATCGATAAACGTGCATTATTCATAGTTGGTGGGCCTACAAGGAGTTCTGCAAAAGAAAGGCCAAGTTAAATCTTCTCTTACATCTATGCATGTGGGATTCAGATAGATGCACAAACCAGCATGTGAGAACTCATCAGTCCGACACACACATGGAAAGTTGTGCTGAAAAAAGAAGCGATTGAAGCCTCAAACATCTGCGCATTTGCTCTAGGCCGTATGTTACAGTACCATCCGCAACTTGCTCGCCTTAAAATCGTTATTTTCAACTACAAACGACACAAGCTCAACATTTTAGCTTTTGTAACATTTAGGTGTCAATAAGTTCTCTTTTAGTGCAAATGCACTTAAAAGTGCAACTACTGATGCCTTTTTTAAATATTTTTTTTATTTACTTTTCTGAACTTTCATATTTACTTAATCTGCCACACTGTCGTCATTTTCTCCTCACCTAAATCCACTTTCAACCACAGCAAGGAAATCCATCCCTCAAGTGTCCAGTTCACCAGTTCATCCCTTCCTCTCTCATTTCTCAGCACTTAACTCGGATAAAAGTGTGAGGTCAGGACCGGACCGATCAATGCAACTTGACCATGCTGAGCTACTGAGTGTGTCGTGGGTGAAGAATTCAGTGAGGATTCAGTGCTAAATTGTTAGTTCATTTGGTCTCTAAACCACAAACAAAAGCACTGCAAACACTACCGGTCAATGACTGGTGCAAATGTTAATATAAGAGGTGATGATCACTTAACCATACTTGAATTATGTCCCCTCTGCGCATGTATAACGTGTCACTCTCTAAGTCTTTGCCACATCAAGCCTGGCATTGAATGCGCTCTCTATGTGAGACTGGCAAAATAAAGAGTCAACTGTGGGAATTGGATGTGCAGCTGCTAAAGATAAATTACCCCTAAATACTGTTTGGTCTCTATTGTGTGCATTGCCTTTGAGACTATACTTGTCCGGATGACCTGTTCGCTGTAATTATAGTGTCAATGACATATCTTTAATAATGGTGACTGTCATCTCTAGAGTAATTAAATCAACCAAAGGGAGGGGAGAAAATAATTTTGCAAGGTAAAAAGGTCAGCCGACGTCGTTAAGATAGTTGGGCCATTGTTGTGTGGCTGCGAAATCATGCAGCGAGTCCAGTGGTCAATTTAGACTGCATAAATGAAGCAGACATGAATTACTATTCTATATTACCACCTATTTAGAGCGAGTCATTTTGTATTAGTTAGACGTCATTGAGTTGAGTTCTATATAGTTCCTCTTTGATAAACATTTGTAAAAGGACTGAATATTTCTTCCAAATAGAAAGTTACATATTTTGGAATCCAGATGCAAACTAGTTTAATATAACATTCAAGAAAGTTCTGAGAAGCAAAACTCTGGTCTTTTTTGTACCACTTTTCAGCAACTGAACTTCTGTGTTTACCCCAAAAGTTGAAATTGGCAAGGGAGCAGAAAGTTAGTGAGAATCCCATGTGCTCCAAACAAGCTCTCGTCTGGCAGCCTTTAGGAAGGGGGAGGATGAAGAGGAGGAAAAAGACTGAGACTGCTGCAGGAAAAGAGGGTAGAGGACAATGGAGGCTTGCGGCAAATAACGTTTATTTTGTTATTCGCTTGTCATCCCTTTTTTAAGATAGACAGTTATCGCAATTGCAACTGAAAGCAGTTAAAAATGAGGCAACCTTTTGACAACAACAAAGCCTCCTGAAGAAACTGCACCTTTTAATTGAAAAACCCAAGCCCTAGCTTTGGATACAAACATGACTAATCTGCATTTTTTTAGCATTATTGATTGTGCTTGACGATTGGCTTTCCATTAGAGGGTCTGCTTAGAAAAATCTGATTATTGGGTTGTCTAATGAGAAACTCGAAAAGGGAACAGTCAGATTTCCCTGACCACAACGCTTAACTACTCACAGACGTATTGTTTTTTTTTTTTGCTGCGTACTCCAATGAGCACCTCGCGTCTTCATTAATGTTACAGACTTTGGGATTTTGCCTCAATGACAGAATCTCTCAGCATCTCCTAGAGGGAAATCAGTATCAGTATATGATGTATATTGTTTTTGGCATTTCCGTACCAGTGCCATGTTCCTTGCCAGTGCTTTAAGGGAGCCCAGGGGACAAAGGAGAGTTTGACATGACTCTGCAAGGACAGCTGAAGGATAGTACAGTCCATACATCCCAATGGTCATTAGGCTTTTTTCCCTAACCCATATAGACTCATCATCCGTATTATTCTCATCTCTTTCTCTGGTGCTTTCCGCGGGTGTCCCACTGCACCGCAGATAGATGCTGTCCTCTGACTTTCTTTTCTCCCCCACCTTTCTAAGACCCCCATAATATATCTTCTTGATGACTGATGGGCTTTCTTTCTCCAAGCTTCAGTCAGCACTAATAAAAATGTATAAACTCATGTTCCATTCATGCCAACGGGTATTCACTCTCCAGGGATCGGGGTGGAGAGGAGAAAGAGGGCAGAGTACATGAAGCAGAAGTGAGGTTAGACCGTTGAGTGTGACGAGTAACAAAGTAAAGAAACATGACAGGGAGTAAGGCCAGACAGACAAGGAATGTAAAGAATGGAAGGTGAGCATGAATATTTCAAAGAATGAGATCCAATTAAGATTAAATTAAATCAGGAGAGCGGGAAATGTGTGGTGTGATACAAGATAAAGAACATGTTTCTTATTCTTCTACGCTTGCATCAGTCTGTTTGCACTGCTGATGACTGTTTGCTCCTTTTGTGTGGTTAATTTAGAGTACCCTCAATTTGTATTGTCTTACCGTTACTGCTATATGTGCAGGTGCAATTGTTGCTTTTGATGAGGCTGACAGTTCGGCCTTGAGAGCAGGCATATTCTCCGTTAGTATTTATTTTCTTTACAATAGAACAGTAATGTATTCCCAAACATACATAAAGCAATGAAGGTCCGCAGATCTACACTCTGCCGGGGTTACCGAGGCAACTGGCTGTGAGTAGCAAAAGGACTAACTACTGTTCCAGTTTTGTCTTGTAATCAATCGCAGTGGACTTTGGCTCATGTTTTCGTCTGTCTTTGCTCTAGTGTGAAGATGGTGTTGTTGTGGATGGCAGGAGACCTCTTTAAGACGACCTACTTTTTGATAAACAGCAGTCCATCCCAGTTCTGGGTGTGTGGTTCCGTCCAGATCGTCATTGATGTGGCCATTCTCCTCCAGGTGATCTTCTACGGGAAGGACACGCGTATGAAACTTGGTTGATCAACATAGAATCTTTTCTTCAGATGTGATCTTACGAAACCCTTTCAGTAGTTTTATGGAAACATGGATCTTTTTACTTGCAAGTCGCAATTTTAACCTTAAATCATCTTAACGGTTCTGGGATAAAGCAGCATTTTTTAAAAACTTAGATACATCTTTTAGTTTTATAAGACTGAATTAAACCGATCTTTTAGTAGAGAATGTTTAGGGGCAAGCATTACTGACATTGGCAGCTCCTTAGCTGCAGGTATGTGTTGCTCTAATGGCAGTTGTAACAAGCAGTGCTGCACCAGTGGACCTCCACTGGCCTCGAACGCTTGACTGATGAGTCTCTCCACATTGCTCCCATGTCATGTAATGTGCCCCTATTTTCGGGACCCTGCAGATCTTTTGGAATACCTGATGTGTGCTTGCAGCCAATTTCGATTTTTGCTGTTGGCACTGCCAAAGCAAGGCTGAACAATGTACAGCTTCTAATGTTCTCTAGCAAAGGCCATCAGTCTGTGTGTTAGGACTCAACTCATGAGCTTTATTTGCAAAGTCTGCAGCACTTTTTCATAGCACGCCAAAGACACTCATTTAAAAATCATCAGAAGAAAGATTAGCGATTACTCATCACACTTGAGACTGAACCTTTGGACTGTGCACACTAAAGTGTACACAGAAAATGTATTCATATTTTTTCTAGTGTCGTGTTTTGTGTAAATGTTAAGTCCATGCTTTGCAATGAGTAGTGTTAACATTCTGTTCAGGTGGTGCTTTGGACAATGTCTTAACGGCATTATTTAGTTGTATCCCTAATTAGTTACAAAAATCTCAAAGCACTTGACTGTTACAGGAAACACTAATTTTGGGTCAGCTTACAGCCATGGAGATCAAATTAATCAAGATCAACATATTGTACTTGTGTACAAGAATGTAGTATGTCCGCATCATCTCATAAGACCCAAGTAAGAGGTTTTGGCTGTGCAAGGACTATTGAGAGCATCGACTCCAATTTCAAAATTGTACCCTGGCAAAAATGGGACACAATTGCATTTATAAATTTATTTTTGTCATTTCTATGAGCAAAATGTATGTTTCTGACATTTTAAGTCAACAACAGAGCTACTGTAGTCGCACAACTACCAAAAGGTTGCAATAAATTATTATAACTAGGACAAATTATACCGTTTCGTGACATGTAAGAAAATCATTGGCATCCGAGAACATATATTATATGTAAAAAAATAAACGTTTCAACCCGGTCCATTTTGAATTGCAATTGTATTCTATTGAACCTGTAAAAGCGGCCAATATCAGCATGTAAGATGCACATCTCTCATTTTTATCTGGGCAATTTTCAGCATGCTTCCCATACATGCATGCAGTATATGCCCCTATGCCATATATGTATATATATCTATGACCCCATCATATGCACACTTTGCAAGAATGTCTTGAAATGCATTGAAACTTACAGTGGTATATTATGCATGAGCCATAAAAATATCATAGGCTGATCTCTACATGTAGAATTCTTATATTTATAGAAGTGTCCAAGCGCTTGATAGATCTTTCACATGTCCAGCTAATACTGCAGCTGTCAGCATTGTTTTCTTGTGACCTTCTGTTTTATATTTGCTGTGTGTCTTTAGTCCACAAACAATCCTTGTGTACATGCATTTTTCAAAATCGCTTACATCACTTTACACGTTTTTTATTCCTGAACATGTCTAACGTCCTACGACGTTCATACTGCAGTTACATTTCATCTTGAGTGGCCCCCATTTTTTTTTAAAAAAGAATTAAACACAAGATATGCTGTAGTATTTAGTATTTCCTCAGAACAGATGAATAAAAACCCTCTTACCAGATTTTCTATTACACTTGGACACAGTAGCATTGACATACACATGCATTTCTGATGTTCAAAGCTGACTGGCACATTGATTTTAAATTCCCCTTATTTTTAAGACAAATGTCAGATGTGTTGACTTTGATGTATAACAAAGGTTACGTTTAGAAAATGAAACTGTGCAAAGCTTCTCTCTAAATTGTTCAATGTATGTTTGCACCATCTCCTTTGACAATATGTATGTGAAATATTGATGCTGGTGTTGTTTCTTCCATGAATAATGTATATTGCAGTATATTGTATTGTGTCAATCCCCAATGTGTGATTTGAACTGTGGAAGACAGCGACAATGACAATGGAAAGATAGCGCTTGTCAGAGCTCACCAGGCTGCCGCCGCAGCTTTGGACTGGACTTAAACAGGATTCAGAAAAACCTTGTGTGATCTTTCCAAGGTCGAACATGCAAAACAGCGATGGTGTGTGAGCATGTCCTGGGAAAACCCTTTTCTTTTTGACAGGAGTCTGTTTGAACCTGATGAAATGAATGGTGGTTGAAGAGTAGAAAAGGGGGCTGCACCAACTGCTGGACAGAAGCAGCAAAAAGTAGTGTCAGAATAAAGATGTACTATGTGCCTTCATTTGTATCCACCCAAACTGTAGTACAGCATCTTTCCTTGCCTGGGAGACAGTGAAATATTCAAGATAATGGGCATGTCCGCATGGTTTATAGATGATAACAGTGTGAGCGGCACTTCACTGTGCTCAACCTCCGACCTGTAAATCCATCTTTTAATGCTAAGTGAACAACAAGTCAAGATGCCGAAGGTAAAAACGCCATATTATATCATCCCCTTACCTTTGCTGTCATCTGATCGATTACAGACATTTCAAAAGCTGATGCTTGGAACAAAAATAGACTTTATATTCCACTGCTCAGAGGCCAGTATTTCTTCTATGTTTTTAGATGATGTTATTTTTAGACCTACTTGGATGCCTCCACTATAAAACTCATCTCATGTCCCTTTGTGCGCATGAACCTAATGGGTGACAAAGTGGAGAAAACATCATTAAGGTAATGCTCTTTTTTTTTTTTGCTAAATCTTTTGGAGTTCAACATGTACCCTAATTGCTTTTTACTGTTCAGTGGGTGCTTAAGAGGCTGTTTTATGTCATTTACATGAAAATGGAAATTATAAGAGTCATACACATAGTAATAAAGTAATTCAGTATTTACTTTATTTACTGCAACTGCAGGAAATAATGATAGAATACTTTTAATAATCAACTTAAAGAAACATTTGCAGGATATGGTGAAATCCACACAATGTTATGCATGTCGTGTAATAAAAACATTTTATCATTCAATGTGAGGTGTATATAAATCTCTGAATAAGGCACCTAGAGGGTTGGGAGTGTAGGCACATTCCGCATAGGCACATTCCTCACTCCCTTTCTAAGGAAGAAGATTGAGACATCTGAAAAAAAATGTATAAAAAGCCATGTGAAAAAATAAGAGGAAAGAGAAGGAAGGGGTGAGGGACAGTGCATCTCAGACAACACTGCTTATAATATGTATGTAACCTTTCTGTATTTGTGTTATCTATTATGAATGAACTCACTGTCTGTGTTGTTTCAGTGCAAAAGACAAGTAGACCCAAAAAAGCTGTAAACAAGCAAGACTGGAATTTGCCAAACTCCATTTTGACACTCCACAAAGGATCTGTAATGTCGTCCACAGTATATTCTCACCTTCTCACTCTAAAGTAAGTCTCCAAAGTAATCAGAAATGTACTTTGTCCCTCTTTTCACCTTTTTTCAAGGCAAATATTTGCTCTGAATTTTCCTCGTGTCTCAAATTTCTCATATGTTGGGACACCCCTATGTCAAGGTATTACTATATTTTGGTCCCATTTGCCACAATATTAGAATTCAGTATACAAGTGCGACTAAAATTTGAATCCCCGCTTTTGCAGATGCAAATCTTTGGTTTTTTAATAATATTTTTTTGCGTTAAAAGTAAATAATAATGCATACATGATTCAAATGAACAAAAATGAAAAATCTGTTTTTATGCTAAAAAATAACACTTTAAATGTATTTTTTTCTGTCACAATATTTATCTAGTTAACTACTTTTGACAAAGTTAGACGTCTAATTCATTTAAACTGTGAGTGCCCTCATTCTGCCTCACCATTTGATTAAAAATTCAGGGTTCCCCTTTGCTCTAGGTTCACTGTGAAAAAAATGACACCCCTTAGCTGAGGCTACGTTTGCATTCAGCGTAACAACATTCCATTTTTTTCCCCATCTCCCTTTTTGCCCTACTTCTCTAACATGTCAAATGGCTCCACCTTAATGGCCTGCAGGGCAGAATACGAGTGAAATATGTGGCGTGTCACAAAGCCACAGCTGGCCCCTGTAATGAAACAGGTGGCAGCATTCCGTGTCATTCGCCCATATGTTCCATGGCTTGGCTTAGCGTGTGTGTTTTTCACTGTTTTGCCTCATGATTGCTTCTGCAGATCTCCGCTACTTTCGCTCCCCAAGACATCACTTAGGATGTAAGGTCATGCAATACGGCACAGCCACATGAACTAATCTAGTCATCCAACAGCTGTTTTCTCTGCGCCAAAACAAAGCGGTGATTGAGGTGAAAACCAGCAATGTATTTATCGGCAGATTCCTCCGCTTTCATGCTGACATCTATTCACCGAGTTTAGATAAAGACGGCGGGAATTTCCATTCCCAAAACATGCATGATAGGCTGATTGGACACTCTAAATTGCCCCTAGGTATGAGTGTGAGAGTGAATTGTTGTCTGTCAGCTGGCCACCGGTTCAGGGTGTCCCCCGCATCTGGCCCGAAGTCTGCTGGAATAGGCTTCAGCACCCACTAAAGCGGTTCAAAAAAATGAATGAATGATTCCAAACAAGTGAACTCATCTCAACTCCTGGAATTTTTATTATTATTTTTTTTTACCATGGAATAGTACAGGGGTGGCCAACATGTCTAGGCACAAAGAGCAAAAAAATTCAACTGAGAGTCAAAGAGCCACACAGTGACCTACTAAAACACACACACACACACACACATTTAAAATCATATTCACCATAACATTTTCTTCCACTTACAAAACAACAATGTGTTCATTTCATGGCAAGTGTCCACCCTCAACACACACACATAAAATGCAATGTAGCCAGAGTTACACATCAGCTACGGGGCAAAGGATCAACAGTATATACAAAATATGATAAGAAGTAATGAGCCGCATTGATTTTGGCCAAGAGCCGCCTGCAGGTCGAGAGCCATGTGTTCGCACTATGTACTACATAGTGATGGTTTTTCTCGTTTTAGCGGTGTGCTAGGAATGGGGAGGGTAGCGTCTCAGACAAGCGTAGCTTAATGTGGAGAGGTCTAATATAGTGTCTAACGTAAGTGTTCTAATACAGTAATCCCTCGATTATCGTGGTTAATATAGACCAGACGTGGCCGTGATAAACCGCAAAGTAGCGTCACCCCGATTAAAAAAAAAAAAAGAAACAAAAAAAATTAATTCAGTGCTGAGTTCTAGTAGCAAGCGGAGGACTGGGGAGTGGCTTCTGCTTCCGAGTTTCAGCGTGCATTTTCACATTTTTATGAACTTGCCAAAAAAAAAATATTAACAAAAAAAAATTCTCCCAGGAAAAAAACGCGATGTAGTGAAGCCACGATATTCAAGGGATTACTGTATCCCTGCTAATTTAAGTGTTAAAAATCCTTAGGAAACCCCCCACCCTAACACACGCTTCCCCACTGGACTCAAGGGGCCCCCGTGGATACTCATCCCACCAGGTTGGGCAGCGGGTGGACAAATGTATGTCGATAAAGTAAAGTCTTAACCTCTACTTATTTCTCTTAAACATGATGATTTGTGGCTATATTTATTCCATTGCAAGGCAAAATATTGCATTGTAAGGCTATTGTTCATTTTAATCACCCTGTCCTAATAAATCCTCTTTCCACAGTGCGTCATTTCTTTCCTGGTGTCCACCAACATGAACAAAATGAAAAGCGGCGCCTGCATAAAGAGCCCTGACGCTTTCGTTCGAGAGGCCTTGAACACAGTGGGTTAATCCAGCTACACCAACGGCTGTCTCTTACCTGCGCTGCAGGTCAGCATGAGTGGGAGCGACAACAGACGGTGATCTTTTGCAAAGCCACTACACTAATGCATCCTGATTTGCTGTCCTAATGAAGAGCTTGGCGTTGGGAGCGCTCGTGCCCGACTGCCTGCAGATGTCCTCGTTCTTCGTGGCAAAGCTGCGCCCCGCAGCGCATCGGCGAAAAGTCCAAAGAGGTTAAGGCGGGGAAGTACCTTATTTTCTCGCATATACGCCGTATTTGTCACTCCAAAAAATCATGACTGAATTGAGGGGTATGGCTTATATGTGCACAAATTAGACTTGTCTTGCACCAAACGCCATAATGCAAGACAATGCGGCCAATACGGTCATTTAATTCAAAATAGAGAAAAGAAAAACCGATAAAACGCTTAACAAAATGTATTTTGACGTTTAGGAATAAAATTCAAGGAAAAAAAACGTGAAAAAACTCACTTGTGCTGGCCATTGCTCGCTCAGGGCGCCGCCATATTACCTTGGGGTGACAAACACTTCCTGGTTGTACTGCTCACGTGACTTCCTTTTTGAATTTGTCTACGTGCAGGCAACACTCTTTAGGAATATGCAATCCAGCAGGCGATCCTTTTGATTTATACAGTATCTCAGAAATACCACGTGCGATGATTTTTCTTAAGATTTTCCCTTCAAAGTAACACATTTGTACTCCCTATTGAAACCACAAATATGGAGGTGAAAATTGTGAATCGGGGAGCGTCTTACACGAGAGAAATTGTTAAATTCAACAATTTTAAGGCAATTTTAAGGGTACGGCTTATACGCAAAGGCAGCTAATATAAGAGAAAAAACAATAGGAGGAACAACTTTGTGGTGCTATTCCATTGATTATCAAGAATGCATACTGTATGAGCAAGAATGATTACTGTTTTTGTTTTGGTCTACTTTGTTTATGAATTAATGGGCTCTGGTCAGTTGTGTCACGAGGCCTAATTCAGTAGACCATGTACAGTGAGGCTATTTTTCATTTACAAAATAGTTCACCATGTATACTAAGGCTTTTATTTGTTTAAAAAAAGTGCATGTATAGTGAGCCTTGGATTTGTTTTAAAAAAAAAAGACCATGTATAGTAAGGCTTTTATCTGTTTAAAAAATGACAATGTATAGTAAGGCTTTTATTTGTTAAAAAAAAGACCATGTTTTGTACAGATTTTATTGTTTCAAAACAAAAAAATACCAGGTATACTAATGCTGATTTTGGTGAAAAAAATAAAAATAGACCATGAATAGTAAGGCTTTTATTTGTTGTTAGGGTTAGAATTCCGGGGTTGGTAAAGCGGTCCTGGAAGACCGCTCTGAGTGCAGTAGTTTGTCCCACAGACACAGATTTTAACCAACGGGGGTTGTGCTGAAACGAGAAGCATCTGACTGCAATCCACTGATGGACTTCTAACATATACCACATTTGTGGAAAGGTATCACACATGTTCAAACTTTTTTGCTCCAAGATCCACTCTTCAAGGAGTTAAACCTTCCACGATCTACCTTTTCTTCAGGCCACTGACAATGCTCAGCAATTATGTAATGATATGCCTCCCATTAGACCAGGGGTGGCCAAGTCCGGTCCTCGAGAGCCCCTATCCAGTCTGTTTTCCATAACTTCCTCCTCTACCACACTTGAATCAAATGATCAACCCATCAGCAAGCTGTCCAGAAGCTTCATACCGATCCCGATTATTTGATTCAGGTGTGTTGATTTAGGGAGACATGGAAAACAGACTGGATGGGGGTTCTCGAGGACCGGACTTGGCCACCCCTGCATTAAACCAACATGTATGGGAGCGGCAGGGAACGGGGGTGAAAATCCACTCTCGATTTACCAATCGCTGTGTATGTGTGTGTATGTGTGTGTATGTGTGTGTATGTGTGTGTATGTGTGTGTGTGTGTGTATGTGTGTGTGTGTGCTCCTCTACTTACGAACATTCAACTTACGAACAACGGTACATACGAACATGTCTGCAAATTGCGTTTAAGTCCAAAAATGTTCGCAAGTCCAATTTTGTATTTCGCGTCTTTTTCGGAGTAGTACTTCTTTCCGCCGCTAATACCGACGCCTGGCGCTGTGAGAGCTCAGCTCACCCAGCATCTACCTTCCGCATTGCAACGAAGAAGAAGTGCGTGAATGTATCTCCAGTGTGCAAAGAACCTTTTTCATTTGTATCATTAAATATCTCATGCATCCAATATTGAATATGGTTGGTAAAAAGCTAAAGGCTTCTATTGAGGGAGTTGGAAGGAAGAGGCAAGCCATTTCATTTGAAACGAGTGGCAATAATAACGAAGCTTGATGCGCGTCAGAAAGTGGTGAGCGTTGCACATTCAGTACCATTTATAAACAGAAAGATCGAGCAGCAGGACCCAAATATTGAACGTTGCACAAAGTTTGCAAATCAATTGAATGATGCCATACAGTGCTACTGCATCATTTATGATGAAAAAAAGAAGAAAACTGTGCAATCGTCATTAGGTCGCTTCTTTTGGCCAGTTTCTAATACATAAATCTATCTCTCTCTCTACAGTACTGTACATATTCTCTCCATTTTATTAAATGTTTTTTTTTTCAGTACAAACCAATGCGTGTTACTTATACAAGCCTTAAACATACAAATGCACTTATATAAACCTTCAATATACTTATATAGGCCTTAAACATAAATTATAATACAAAATATAGCACTAAATCAACTTACAAACAAATTCAACTTATGAACAATCGCTCGGAACCAATTGCGTTCGTAAGTTGAGGAGTGTCTGTATATATATATATATATACATATACATATACATATACATATACATATACATATACATATACATATACATATACATATACATATACATATACATATACATACATACATACAATTTGTATTTATAGTTATTTTATATGGGGGAAAAATTTGAGTGACGTATTACTGTACTTTGTTTCCAGAACAAATACAATACAATGAAGCATTCTTTGTGTGTCAAATGTAAAACTTTTAATGGAGTCAGATGGCTTGGAATAATGGTGAGTTGATGTAAAATACTAAGTCAAATATTACTCAATATTTGGTGAAATTGGCTTACTATTACGTACTGTTTTATAGCATCAAGGCCACAAAACTCACGACTAATCTACGTCATCTTCAAAACATATACAATGAGTTGGGAGGACAAACCACCTCTTGGAGTGCGGTAATCAAGCCACTGTCTTTTCCGCTTTCAATGTGGGGGGACAATATGGGCGTGGTTACGCCTATTGCCGAAGCAGCCAGCTGAGTTAATTAAGCGCATGCGCAGTAACCGTTCCTTTTGGAAGGCTTTTCTCACGCTGCCGGTCGACGAACACTCCACGAGGTAAGGAAAAGAGCAATTCACTGGCCTAAATGCGTTTTTATCACGCTATCGGGAGATTTTTCAGAAATCAGTTGAGCCCAAAACGCCAACAAATATCTTAGTTTAATGCCAGGTTTAGCACACCGTCGACAACTTAAGTTTGCGCTGCTTTTCCTCACCGGCTGTGTGCCGTGTGTTACTAGTTAACATCAGCGTTAGTGTCACGATTTGACTTAAAAAGTATGTTGTCCGTTTTCTCTCCATTATTGAGTCGTGTGGCAAGACTTTAAATTTAATCAAACAACGCCGAGTCATTAACCGAAAGTTTGCTGGGTTAATGCTCATCCAGAGGCACGATTTAGTTCCTGTATGTAATTATAGTTTTCATTGCGAGTGCTTAACACCCGTTGCCGATTTGTAATTGTTCTGTTTTTACAAAAAAAATCACTTGTACAAAACTGTTAAGCCAACTTTCTCCAGCTGTTAACGTCTGTCTGTATATTTAATCGCCGTATACAAAACTATTATGCCAACTTTCTCCTAGCTCATTGGTGTCAAAGCGGCGGCCCGGGGGCCAAATCTGGCCCGCCGCGTCATTTTGTGCGGCCCGAGAAAGTAAATCATGAGTGCCGACTTTCTGTTAGGATCAAATTCAAATGAAGACTATACATGTATATTATATTTCCTCATTTTCCCCTTTTTAAATCAATAATTGTAGTTTTTTAATCCATTTTTTTCCTTTTTGTGTTTTTAGTTCAAAAAGCATTTAGTAAAATCTAAAAATAAATATATTTAAAAAATTCTGTTTTCCACTCTAATATTGAACATATTCCCAAAAATATTTTGTTTCCTTTTGAAATGAAAAACAAATTATAAGATATTTTCCCTCATGAAGAAAAAAAAGCTCAAACAATTTTTTTTAGATCTATAAAAACTGAATATTTAGGGCTTTTGATAGTTATTTTTAATCCAATTTAAATAGAAAAACATATCAAAATATTATTTCAAAAATGGCACTCGCTAACTAATTTTCATTTTTTATCTTGATCGTTTATTAAATTTCTTGTAAGATTTCTCATCCCGTAATTGTTTGGCAACCCCCAAGTACCTTGGTTCCCTGTTTAGCATCAAGATAAAACTACTCCCCCCCCCCCCCCCCCAAAAAAAAAAAAACCAACTAAGCCTATCTGTTGAATCTCCAGGCTCTATATATGCTAACTTATGCTTTTTTTTTGTGCAAATTTTCCCTGTTTAGCACCAAGATGCAGCTCTTCTAGCATGCCTAGAGCACTATTGAGGTTATAGAAGAGGAGACTGCCAGATTAAGGTATAACTACACTCCCCTTTTCTAAGTGTGTATACCCCCCATCTTTTTTTCTAAAAAAATTTCCTACATGTTTAATTTTTTTTCTAAGTGTGTATTACAACCCCCCCCCCCATCTTTTTTTCTAAAAAAAATTCCTACATGTTTATTCCCCCAGTTTATTCATTTTTTTCTAAGTGTATTTCACAAAAATTAACTAAGTGTAAAATTGTTTTGTGAACCTTTAACTAAATTGTCTTATCTTGTCTACAGGTGGACGGACAAACCAGAGTAGACTGACTACACCAATCAACACTTCAATGTAATGCCAACTGAGTATGCTAAAGTTGAAATGTTTACCTTTAAATAAATTTTTTTAACTTGGATTGTTACTTGCATTTTTTGTTAGATAAAGACAAACATGTATACCTTTAAAAACTTTTATTTTGACATAGAAAAACAGGCTCTCAAGATATGTTCACATAGGCCCTCCAGCATGTTTTAAAATTCAGTTTTGCCTTCATCCATTTTCAAATGGACAAAGAAACTCCTCTTGGCACCAGGGGGAAATCTGGAAGGGGGAAAAAAGGTCAATACACAAAGTTAAGTAAAAAACCATTCGCAAGGTCTTACCTTTTATTTTGAAAAATTTTGGAGATAGGTTCTGGCGTAACACCCAGCACCGAGAAATGTGGGGGTGCGTCAGCCTATCTGTACATAGGCAGGAAACCTTGCCCGCCCTTGGGTGGAATTCTGGAAAAGGGGTCAATACACAAAGTTAAGTAAAAAACCATTCGCAAGGTCTTACCTTTTATTTTGAAAAAGTTTGGAGATAGGTTCTGGCGTAACACCCAGCACTGAGAAATGTGGGGGTGCGTCAGCCTATCTGTACATAGGCAGGAAACCTTGCCCGCCCTTGGGTGGAATTCTGGAAAACAAAAAAGGGGTCAATACACAAAGTTAGGTAAAAAACCATTCGCAAGGTCTTGCCTTTTATTTTGAAATAGTTTGGAGATGGTGCTGGGTGTTACGCCAGAACCTATCTCCAAACTTTTTCAAAATAAAAGGTAACACCTTGCGAATGTTTTTTTACTTAACTTTGTGTATTGACCCCTTTTTTGTTTTCCAGAATTCCACCCAAGGGTGGGCAAGGTTTCCTGCCTTATGTACAGATAGGCTGATGCACCCCCACATTTCTCGGTGCTGGGTGTTACGCCAGAACCTGAGAAATGTAGGGGTGCGTCAGCCTATCTGTACATAGGCAGGAAACCTTGTCCCCCCCCTTGGGTGGAATTCTGGAAAACAAAAAAGGGGTCAATACACAAAGTTAGGTAAAAAAAACAATTCGCAAGGTGTTACCTTTTATTTTGAAAAAGTTTGGATAGGTTCTGGCGTAACACCCAGCACCGAGAAATGAGGGGGGGTGCGTCAGCCTATCTGTACATAGGCAGGAAAGACATACTCCTGATGGTCTGGTTTTCTTTTTGTCTGCTGCAGAGAGACTAAAAAATGATCCGAGTCTTTAAAGGCCCCTATCCAGTCTATTTTTCACATTTTCCTCCACAAAAAAATAATCAGGATCTTGATGTGGTGGGAAATATAGAAAACACACTGGACAGGGGCCCACAAGGTACAAATTACATAATAACAAATAAAATAAATCCTACTTCTGCCTTGAGTTTTTCAGTCAATTATTTCAAATCCATTCATTCTTAAAATAATAAATATCCAAAAAGCTTCTGTTTTTCTTTTCTTATGCCAAGGAAAAAATGTTTAAAGGAGTCAAAAATGACACCTGCACTATTGTTGAATAAATCACTTTGGCTTTGTCAAAACCACATTTAAAACTAAAAATGAAACGGTCCAAGCCCTGAGGTCTTTAAGAAAGTTAACGGGGTAAAAGTATATAATCTATTTGAGTGCACAGTTCCACTACATGACAGAATTTTTTGTTCCAATTACCAATTTCGTCATACACAGTTATCTGGGTATGATGACAGTTAGGCTTTTGTCGAGTCAATGACAAAGCCTATGTTCGATTATTATTTGTAAGTTCAGAAAGATATGAAACGCACAAGCGGAAGCTACTCCTACACTTGCCACTATAGTATTTTCTAAAAAAAATAAATTCAATAGGGATGATCCTACTTTACAGTTTTTCATTTATCGCGCAGCCATGTCTAGTCTACATTAACCGCGATAATCGAGGGATTACTGTATATTCCTTACACGTCCACTAATGGCATTTGTGTGGGTGACTTATCCACAGGTTTTTGCTATTAAAAAACACCAAGCTAGTTAGTGTTTTCATTCAAAAGTTGAATGTATCATGATGAAAAACGAGCCAATTGCGCAAAGCCTTGAATACTGAACGCTGACGTTTAAATATTACACGGATAGAGAAAATCGGAACTATTTAAAAATGACTCACTTTGTTATGGCGTCGACAAGATGCCCCTTTCTGGTCGTTTTGGCCACATTCTTGATGTTTCCCAGCAGTCTGTGCTCGTTGAGGGACTGAAACACAGAAACACACAATGGAATGATTTCCTTTTAAACAAAGAGCGATCGGTAACGCAACGTAGCCAATTTGTTTGCAAACATTTTGCTGTCTGCACACACATGGGGCTACATCACGTCAACGAATCATGCTCTTATCACTCTTAAGACGAGAACTAGGGCTTCGAAATCCCCAAATGACAACGAACCGAATGTGCTGCATCGTCCTGTGAGAACTTTGTCAGGCTTTCTTCGGCAAATCGTCACTTTTGAGCTGCTCTGCAGTGCACGCCCGTGCTGCCTCCTGGCTCATCAGCCATTTTGGGGTTTGACGTCGGCAATTTCAACTGTGACATCCGGCCACGCCTATTAAAAATAGACACACAAAAAATATATATTGTTTTCATAATAACGTGCATTAGTCAGTGTGTGTGTGTGTGTGGGGGGGGGGGGGGGGGGGGGCTGTAAATGCTTTTTGGTTGGATTTTAATACTTAAAAAAATACATTGTTTTCATAATAACATGCATTAGTCAGTGGGTGGGGCGGGGGCGGGGCTGTAAATACGTGTTGATTGGGCATTCATACTTAAAAAACATTGTTTTCATCATAACCTGCATTAGTTAGTGGGGGGAGCTGTAAATATTTTTTGGTTGGGCTTTAATCCTTTAAAATACAGTATTGCACATTATGAACATTGTGATGACATGCACTTTAGTGTTTGTTTTTTACTCCTAGACATTTAAACAGTGGCAGTGCATTTTTTTGCCGTTTCACGTATGGACGTATATGGACGTATCGACGTTCATCGCTGTCTTTTTACCAGGGAAATGATACTCCGGGCCCGGTTCTGATGTCTAAAAAGCTCCAGTATTTGTATTTAATCAATAAATGCTGTTTTCGGCTGGATTTTACCCCATTTTCGGGCAATGTTTGCACGTACGCCATTGACGTTCATTGCTGTCTTTTCCCGGGAAAATCACCCCCTGTCCCGGTTGTAATGTCTGAAAAGCTCCAGTATTTGTATTTAATCATGAAATGCTGCTAGGAAGTGGATTTTACCCCATTTTTGTGCAGATGTATTGATAATTTTTTATGTGTCGCAGCTGTAGCTGCAGTAGAGGTTTTATAGCCATAAAAAAGTTTTTGAGGGTTGGATTCTTACGTTGAAGGCGCTACGAGACAATGCACCGACCGCCACTGATATATATATATATATATATATATATATATATATATGTATTTATATATATATAATATATATGTATTTGTATATATATGTGTATATATATATATATATATATATATATATATATATATATATATATATACTGTATGTGTATATGCAGTGGCGGTCCGAGCATTTTCTCGTAGCGCCTTCAACGTATCAATCCAACCCTCAAAAACTATTTTATATATCCGCACTGTCTCATCATGTGCGGTCTTTTGGTCGCCCGTTGTTTGGGTCCGGGCGACCAAAAGACCGCACATGATGAGACAGTCCGGATGATGGTTATAAGGACAATAATCTTTATTACCATTCTTCCATGTCTCTAGAGATGACCGGGCAGTCGACATGTTTCACACACCATCATTGACTATCTTCTGGCATCTTCCCTTCTACGATTATATGAAACAAATCTGTGAAAGACCATGACAACGACCTCTGCTAGACACTCCCAAGTATGCCATCTGTATTATTGCATCATTTTATTAGCCTCTCTCCTGAACAGTAATAGTTGCTGGTTTTGAGGCAACTTGTCTCCTCATGTCTTGTGTTCTACCTCGTTGGCCCCTAGCAAATGGTTTTATAATAAAAAACGAGAAGCATATTTGATGATTTTTCAGAAACACCGCTTTTTACTTTATTACCCAGACAGCGCTATTTCTCAGAAGGCCCATAATCTTCCGTTAAGAGGGAAAAGCAGTAGGACAATGTGGTTTCTGCATAATTTTACTCGCATACAGTCAAAATATAACTTGAAGGTTAGAAAAAAAAAGTGCCTTCATGAGACTTAAATTGAAATGAGCTCCATTAGTGCAGGAGCTCGGTAGTGTTCCCGCGCAGGAAAGAAAAAAAATAATAATCCTGGCACAGATGTTGGCGCCGCTATTGAGATCCAAGGGCAATGGGGCCCTGGCGGTTTTCGCCCTGAGGGAGAGCAATGATGGCTTTGGGGTGGGTGGACGGGAAAGGGGTTGAGAGGCTTAGGACATAATGAGCAAAGAGAAATGGTGAATAGGACTGAGAAGGCAAGGGGGGGCTTTGAACGGGTCGACAAGATGATAAAAAGGAAAGGAAGTTAAAGGCTAGCAGTCAAGTGTAAGAATGCTTGGTATGGCTCGTTGGCTCAGTATTCTTTCCTCTTTTAGGAATAGAGTGTTGAAAGTATATTGGCAATAACACCAGATCAAATTACATTTTTGGGAGGGTCAACAATATGACATAATAACTGGCTGTAGATAGTACATTCCAATTTTGTCGGTGTTTACAGCGCAGAAAACTGCTCCGTAATAGGTTTGTACTCTTAATTTTCCTTAGTACAGTGTTTATGTTTGGAAGGTGTGGAATTACATCCACTGTAGTCTTGTTTGTAATGTTTATAGCGACGTTAAATCTTGACTACCTCATCTCATTTTTATTCCGCTGCCTTGAAATAAACTGTCTAATCACTGTTTTATGTTCAGAACCAACTAGCAGCGATTCTTCTAAAGATGTCTAATAGTTCACATTCTGACAAGCATAAGAAGCTAAAATAGGACCGTACTATTAATGTTTCTTTTGGATTGACTTGCAAGTGACTGTCTGCCTTTGTTAATTATGCTCCTTTTAAAGGATTAGGAAGAGCAGGTAGCTTTGTGGAACAATGTCATTTTTACAAGTTCTCTGAAAATATAGGCTCATCAGTCTTTTTTTATATATATAAAATGACTGAAGGGAATTATATCTGCAAAAATTAAGAGATTTTATTGTTGTTACAGAGTTGAGCTTTTATAAGTTCATTTATAAATCATATCAGTAGCCTTAGTTTTGGTTGTGGAGTTTGCATTTTAATGTCTACATTCACACGTTCCAGAAAATCTGCATGTTGGGTTTTATAAAAGATTGTAAATTGTCCTTCAATGTCAATGTAGGTGCTAATGGTTGTTAGTCAGTGATCATAGTTGTTGCTTGACATGAAGTACTGCTGAATTTTTCTTAAATATGTATATATCAGCATGAACTAGCATCTTTTTAACGCATCATTTTTTGTCAGAAAAACATGAGATGACAAACTACCACGACCGTTTTTGCTTTCATTCTGGCGCAAATTTCATATGTTGTACTTAACAGGGTAAATTTGAACTCTGACAGTGTAATGTAATACTTTTCCTTACACTGATGTATGCACAAAGGACACACCTACACAAAAGGCACATGTGTAGGTAGACATTACGAGGGGAATGCCCGCAGCATCTTCGGTCTGCTGATAAATCACTCCTTGACCTTTTTCCATTGACGATCCACCCTGGGACTTATCGGCCCACATTATGAGCCTGCTTGCGTCACACGCAAACAAACGCACACTCGAGGTGCTTTCTTTCCACCTCCATCTCCTTTTAGAAACACGGCAGTGAAGAAGAAAGAGCAGACTTTTCTCCTCCCACACTTGCGTTTAATAAAAACAGCTTTTCTCCGCTCCACTTGTGTCCTATATCATCACTGCATGTATGGACCTCTGGTTTCCCCAGTGTGAATTATTAACTAGCGCGGTACGAGCCCAGACAAGCGACTTGAGAATCTCTCACTCCACTTAAAAGAAGGGAGCTTCGTTTTGTTTTTAGCTGCCTCCCACTTTCCATTCAGTCGTGGAGGCCCTTGTGGAAAATGTGCTGGGTGTGTTGAGTCCATTACAGGCGGCTACAGATGGGCCGTGGATTTTTGTGAAACTCTTCAGATATGCTTGTGAAAAGCTTGTTGACATTGGTTCAACTTTTGTTCATTTTAACACCAACTAAAGCCAAATATAGTAACACGTCATTTAAAGCGTGCAAGCTTGGAGAGAAGTTGGTTGGATATTTCACTTTTGCAGCCTCATCTGTGTGAATACAACATTATTTTTGCAGATATTATGACTGTTTTGATTCTAGTGACGCTTTCTGCAACATTGATTTGCAAAGCAAAATTATACCACAGTGTTTCGAAGGTGCACAATACAAAGCTGATGAAATTTCACTCATTTTTAAAGAACTTTCAGGGATTAGAAAATGACCAGTTAAAGGTCCGCATTTCCTTTTGAAGTGACTGAGTGCGAGTCACGGGGTGGTAATAGATTTTCAGATCAAATCAACATTGTAAGCGTGTAATATTTAACTCCAAACCTGTGCAATCATCCTATGTACATATTCAAGCCGGATAAAGACATCATTCATTTGGTTTCTCTTTGTCCGTGGCTAAATTTCAGGGCATTTATTTAAATTGGAAAAAAAGACATTAATTGACAAAAGAATTGTACTAAACCACGGGGTACACCCTGAATTGGTTGCCGGCCAATCACAATCACGAGCATGTAAAAATACATTTAATATTTTAATACTAATATTTTATGGGTGCCACAAAGCACATGGACTTGATAAAACACAAAGGTTTTGCAGTTTAATTCCATGATGGATATTGCGTTAACTTTTGTCCAGAATTTAATGTTCTTTTTTTTCCAAAACTCATTTTGATGGTTTTTTTTTTCTTTTCCTGTTTCCCTGTAGTATATTATACTTATTGCGTTCTTTCAAAAACTAGGGATGGAAAAAAATGATTAGATTTCTGTGGAAAAATCTTTTTATTGTCACCTCGATACAGCTATTTGAACATATTACACAAATGGGTGTAAATACACAACACTTACTATGCACATGTAAAAAAAACAATACATTAATAAAACCTCAAAATAGCTACATGTAGCTGATGCAGTTGAAGATAAATGATGTCACTGTTCTTGCAATTTCTCCAAAATTTCCAACATACAAACAATTCCCCACCATGCATGTGTAGTCGTATGTCGCAATTTATTTAACTGCCTGTACAGCAGCACTGTCAATATTGTGCTGTACAAGCACAATCAGGGACTTATCCTTCACTACACTACTGTGTAATGAAGGATAAGTCCCTGATTGTGCTTGTACAGTAAAGCTAACGTGAGGATCAAATGTTTCCGCTTCCTAGTTTATGCTGTCTTTGTTTGCTCCATTAATCCGAATCAATTGACAAAGAACCATGGATGTGATGTATGATACATAATTGATGACAAGTCCAGCAGGAATCAGTTCACTCCATCACAAGCGTGGATGTACACATCCTCCTTGATGAATTTTTCCACAACGGCAATCTAGCAGGACCACCAAGGAGGAAAGAAAGAAAGTCTGCCCTGCCTCTTTTCTGCTTCTTCGGTTGCCCTCGTCTTATTATTTCGCTCACGCCCGAGCAGCACAGATTCCAAGTAACCTCGCTGTGTCGTCTTGTCAAAAATTAATTAGCGCTGCAGTTTGAAATGGAATTCCTGAAGATTGTATGGACAGTCAGTTAAGTTTTTTTTTTTTTTTGAGAATGCCCTGAAGGTGTTTTGTCTTCACTGCTGCATCCCCTTTTCTAGTTAGGAATGATTTGTCATCATCCGTAGGGAACAATTTTATTATGAAGCAAATCAAGTCTCCAGAAGTTCCAGGCCGAGATTTTTTGTGGCTTCTCTTCTTCACAACAAAGTTGCTTTACCTTTCATTTACACAATGATACACCTCAGGATGTCTTGCGTCCCCCCTCTGTCGATACCGATGTTTTGTTTTCACCAAAAGGAGCATTTGCTCAACAAAAAGAGTGAAATAGAGCTCAATCTCACCATGTGTTACAACAGGATTTCTGATGCAAAACAATGGGCATATTAAAGGTATTGTGGTATGGTCCTTGCTAAAATGGAAAACTGACTGACTTGTATAGTGGGAGGAGTGGGCCAGAAAGCAGTGACGACACCCAGCTTGTTAGTCATGACGACACAAAATGGGATTTGACACCCGCCTAAAACAAATCCAGGAAAAAATCCAGACCAAAAGAATAGAGATTCAGCACTCACTTGTTCTCACATTGTGCCCATTTTTTCTCATTTATCTTTAAAAAGATTTTATGCATCGTGACTGTTGAATTGTAAACGGGCCATTGCTTGTGGCGACTCATATACATCACACACATGATCAAATCTGCACATTTGACCACCTTTCGGTGATGGTGGTTTCATTAAACAATCTTAGTTTTCACCTCCACCTAAGCACACTTTGGGCTCAGTTGTTCTTCACCCGTCGACACGCTGATTGCACGTGTGCCCGCGGCCTTTAAAAGCACGGAAAATCCCACTCGAAACCCAATCGGCTGAGAAGAATAACTACTCTCGCTCTGTTATACCTCGCTGACATGAATAAAGGGGACGCTCGGATGAACCATGAAGACAGCTGGCTTTTGCACACCAGGCTGCGCAGATTAAATGGGGAAAGTGCAAAAAGACCTCTGGCAAAATCGAGTGACACGCACTTCAGCCACTCGCAGATGACAAGTTATGTGATCTCATTCTCATTCTTAAAAAAAAAAAAGTTCACTATATTACTCACTCCACTTTGATTCGAAAGCACATTGTTGCATATTCTGTTACCTTCTAATAAGATTGTAAAGGACAGACGAATCTATATGAGACGTGAGAAGGTAATGAGACATGCATGAGCTTCATGTTTCCAATTGACTGCCTCTGCTTCTTTTTGTGTCCGATGGAAAGGAAACTTTGATCATCAAATTAGGCCAATGAGGAGAAACCACGCTCTCGGACGATTAAACAGCTGATGAAAAATGGCGTCAAAAGGTTCGTGCAGGACATGCAGGTGACCTCATTACCACTCTCACTTGACCTGAGGTAAAAGTGTTTATGAAAAGGAAATAAATAATGCAGCCCATTTATAAAAATTTGGAGTCTAAAATTTGATTTTTTCTTTCTTTCAGGCCTTTAATTCCCTTCAGTGCACCTCATTTATCTTACTTGGCAAGCTCATGGCATTTTTTGCATTTGGGTGAGGGCAGTTCTCTTTTTTTCCCCTTCTCAACAAAGAGTTTGCTTTCAGAGTGAAAGTATTTTTAGGGGCTGCATAATAGTTTTTCCAACCGACTTCATCAATGTACCTGTCCTCTGAGGTATAGACTAAAAGGAGCTTCTATTAAATTCCTTTTAACACCAGGAGGAATAGACCACACAAGCCATGAGCCATGTGCATTTCAATTTCAGTAGTGGCTTGACACTGATTTTCTGACAAAAGCATTAGTTTAATGGCCTGAGTGCAGATTAAGTTTTAGCTTCAATAGCAGGGCCAGAAATGGGATATAAAAAGAAACTGACTTTTCAAATGTTGACACTTATGAATGTCACGAGAAGACTTTTTAATGTTATTAAAGTTGCGTGTTTTCCTGCAGCAACTCCTGCAACATAAAAAAGCATCAACAATAACCTGGGCTGTCCTGCGGATGAGTGGTTAGCATGTCGGCCTCACAGCAGGGGACCTGGGTTCAAATCCAGCTCGGTCCAAATGTGTGGAGTTTGCATGTTCTCCCGAGGCCTGTGTGGGTTTCCCCGGGGTGCTCCGGTTTCCTCCCACATTCCAAAGACATGCATGGTAGGTTGATTGGACACTCTAAATTGCTACTTGGTATGAGTGTGAGCATGAATGGTTGTCTGCTGTTATTTGTGCACAATGTGGTGAAAGCTTTAAATCTCATTATACTTGCATAATGACAATAAAAGCATTCAATTCAATTCAAAATTGTCTCCTTGTGCCCTGCGATCGGCTGGCCACCAATTCAGGGTGTCCCCCGCCTCAGGCCCGAAGTCAGCTGGGATAGGCTCCAGCACCCCCCGCGACCCTAGTGAGGATAAAGCATGTAGACCAAGGGTGTCAGACTCGGGTTGGTTCGCGGGCCGCTTTAACGTCAACTCGATTTCATGTGGGCCGGACCATTTTATTTTTATTTAGTTTTTTTTATTATATAAATGGATTAAATGAACTGGATTAAAGGGCCTGAATATTCAGTTTTTTATAGATCTAAAACAATGTTTATTTTAGCTTTTTTAAATATATTTTTTAGATTTTACAAAATGATTTTTGAACTAAACACAAAAGAATGATTAAAAAAATTACAATTATTGATTTAAAAGGGGGAAAATCAGGAAATGCAATATACATCTATACTCTTCATTTTAATTTGATCCTAAAACAGAAAGTCGGCACTCGGGATTTACTTTCCCGGTCCACACAAAATGATGCGGCGGGCCAGATTTGGCCCCCGGGCCGCCACTTTGACACATGTAATATAGACAATGAAGCATTATTTGTGTTTCAAATGTTAAACTTTTAATGGACTAAGATGGCCTGGAATAAAGGTGAGTTGATGTAAAATACTAAGTATCTAAGTTTCTTTAGAAAAAACACTTGGGCAAAAAAAACCCACTAAAAAATGTCAGTGTTTTTTTTAATTTTCTATGGTTTTCATTATTCCTTCTAAGTTTTTTTAAAAATATTTTTCCTTATATATATTTGGCAAGGTTTAAGTGTTGTAAATTTACCAACTGTCTTATTGTCTGCAGGTGGAGAAAAGCTTGGTGATGTCAACTCCTAAGTGTGCAAAAGTTCAACTCTTTTCTTGATAATAAAATTGTTTTAACTTGACATGTTACTTGCATTTTTTGCTAGATAAATGAATAAGACATATTTGCAGTACAAGAACATTTATTTTTTGGGGACTTTCGAGGTAGGCCGTCTTGCATTTTTAAATGCAACGATGGATGAAAAATTTTCTCCCCCTTGGGCCCTAATGTCTTCCTTTAAGAAAGTTAAGGGAAAATTAGCCCAGAGTAAAGGTATACGTATATTCTGTGTACCGTTTATTCCTTACAACTCCACTGATGGCACTTGTGTGGGTGAGAGTGATCCACACAGGTTCTTGCTATTAAAAAAATCAACACCAAGCCAGTTAGTGTTTTCATTCAAAATTTGAATGTATCTCTAAAAGCTAATTGAGCAAAGCTTTGAATACCGGACGCTGACATTTGATTATTACTCGAATAGATAAAATAGGAACCATTTAGAAAATGACTCACTTTGCAGACAAACAGCTCGTTATGGCGTCGACAAGTTGCTCTTTTTGGCCATTTTAGCCACATTCTTGATGTTTCCCAGAAGTCTGAGCTCGTTGAGGAACTGAAACACACAGTGGAATCATTACTTTTTAAACAAAGAGCTATAGGTATCGCAATCTAGCCAATTTGTTTGCAAACCTTTTTCGTTTCCATCCACGTGGGGCTACAGCACGCGATGGAAGTATGCTCCGGTCAAAAGCACTCTTAAAATGAGAACTGGGGCTTTGAAATCCCCAAATGACAACGTACCGAAAGCGCTGCATTGTCATGTGAGAGCTTTATCAGGTATTTCTTCGGTAAACCATCACTTTTGAGCTGCTCTGCAAATCCACTCCCGAACTGGCTGCTGGCTCATCCGCCATTATGAAGACCATTTGAACTCTGACCTCGGCCACGCCCATTAAAAATAAACACAAAAATCATTGTTTTCATGATAACGTGTATTTAAATCTGCAACCATATCAATTTATTTTAATGGTAGAAGTGTTTATGTGTGTGTTTTCCTGTGTGTGCTGTTTGGGTGTTCTTTTAATAAATACAACAATATATTTGCTTGTGCAGCTCGCTACAGATACAGTTTGTTAGCTCTGGCTAGTCCGCTCCAGCACTAGCCAAATCACAGCTTGGGAAATCGATGACGTATACCCACGCCTATGAAAAGGCCTTGGTCTCACCAATTCGAAATCTGATTGGTTAAAGCAACAGTTTTATCAACGCCTATTTTATGCTGCAGGTCTTGCAGAACTGATTGTGAAGGACTACAGGTAGATAGATTTCTGACCCGGACAACAAATAATGGCTGAAATGTGATTGGTTAAATGCTTAAATATGAAAACACATCTGGAAGCAGCGCAACTAGGGGGAAAGCAATGAAAGGAAACTGACAGACAATTTGGAATATTTAATAAGTTTTCATGGCCAAATTATAATTAACCTAATTATTTTTTTAGGCCAGCAGAGAAGGCCTTGCAGGCCCTGACGGTCCACCACTGCTATTTAGGAAATGTTCATCTTGAACAGAACGCAAAACAATTATCCCCCAAATCTGTTGTAAAATATTGTGATTCCCCCTCTTTCCTCCACATCTCACTGAGTCCCATTTCTCCTAATGCAGCACCAGCTTTCAGTTTCATCCTGGGTTGTGAGGGTTAATGTTTTCTTTTTGCCCTGTTGGCCGACAGAGAAAATAACCTGATCCAAATGTAAAAGATGTAAGAATTTTAAGAGGAGGTGAGGGAATCTGAGAGACAAAACATCAATTACAGGAGGTTAAAAGTTGACTGAGGAAGACCCTCAACTGCGCACCGGAGCGGCATTTTGACAGTGTTTTTTGTGTGTATCTTTTTTTAATAGCTAGTGACTCATTTGACCTCTTCTGCATGTACCTCACAGCATCACAAACCCCAGCAGGCTAGCCCCCCCCGATTTAATCTCAGCCCCCCTTGCCATTGAGGGATTAAACCCTTAATCCACCAGAGTGAGGTCTGTTTGTGCCGACCGGGCTGCAGTTATCTTTTGTTTGCCGTCGTGTTTGTGTGCGTGTGTGCGTGTGTTTGTCGCACCGTGCGGGTCAAGAGATTAATAAGAAAACGATTTAGGTGGAAAACAGTGCACGGCGGAGGGGGATGCACGCGTAAAAACAGTTTCAGGACCTCCCTATATAAAAAAAGAAGAATCTGGCATGTTAGAAAAAGAAAATAACAAGAAAAATAGTATCATCTCCACCTAAAAGAGAGGGAGAAAGAATAATGCAGTCTGAAAACTAATAGCCTATCATGTGTGCTCAGTCTCATGTTACACACACAAGGCAGCCGGAGGCAGATGCAGCATTGTACATTCATGAATAGTGATGAAGGGATTCAATAAATTCAACATAGCTATCCACACACACACGCTCACTATCTGTTTCTACTTCTGCTAATGTGCTGTTCGCCCCATCAGAATCCATACGGCCCCGTACAACACTTGTTCGAGTTGTCCCCACAGGCGCTGGCGAGGAAACGAGGAGCCTCTCAAGGACAAGTGAGTGTGTCAGGTCAAACTGCGAAGCTATTGTCTAAATCACCAGTGTCAAACTCACGGGCGGGGGGCCACGTTTTGCCCAATTCATGGCACAAGATGTCCAATCAATTCTGACTGCAAGGGGCGAATGAATGATCTTTATTTGCCACCACCAGTATCGTGACCGGACGTTTCGTCAAAAGACGTTTTGGTCGACCGGACGTTTGGTCGACCGGACGTTTGGTAGAACGGACTTTTGGTCGCCGGGTTCTCTCGCTGTCAAATTAAGACAGAGTTTACTGTTGATATTTTGATATTAGATATTTAGATATTAAACTCACTCTCTCTCTCATGATTATAATTTTGAGAGCTGGTTTCAACAGTAACAACCCGGCGACCAAACGTCCGGTCGACCAAACGTCCGGTCGACCAAACGTCCGGTCGACCAAACGTCCGGTCGACCAAACGTCCGGTCGACCAAACGTCCGGTCGACCAAACGTCCGGTCGACCAAACGTCCGGTCGACCAAACGTCCGGTCGACCAAACGTCCGGTCGACCAAACGTCCGGTCGACCAAACGTCCGGTCGACCAAACGTCCGAGTACCCTCCAGTATATATGGCTTGGTTGTCTTGCGTCGTAAATTATATTTCCAATATGTTGGTCGACCTAAGACCAGTAGAAATAAGAATTAACAGAAAAGCCCTACAAATTTAGGACTTAGTAAAATCAATAAAGAAACAAACCTAACGGGGATAGAATGTACGCACACTGACAGGGAGACGAGATGACCAAACGTAAGCAATAATCCAACAGCCAGACATACCAGGACGCAACGTATAAATAGACACACAATGGATAATTACAAATCAAGCACACTTGGTCTCATAAGGAAGGGGAGCCCAGAGGGACACACATCACCCAGACAACACACAGAGGAAAACATGCACATACACACTTCTACCAAACTCCCAAACAAAACATGATAAATTAAGTGGGAACTATTTGGAGATTCTTCCTGTGTCCCATTGTACAAAACCTTTGTTTGAATTTGCTGATTAAGATATCCCAAATTAGTTGCTTTAAAAAATAATAATAATAATTTTGTGCCAGTGGTCATTATTCTTCTGTCATCTCATTTTCTGGGCCGCTTTATCCTCACTAGGGCGGCAGGGGGTGCTGGAGCCTATCCCAGCTGACTTCGGGCCAGAGGCAGGGGACACCCTGAACTGGTGGGCAGCCAATCGCAGGGCACGAGGAGACTAACAACCACTCACGCTCACTCTCATACCTAGGGACAATTTTGAGTGTCCAATCAGCCTACCATGCATGTCTTTGGAATGTGGGAGGAAACCGGAGTACCCAGAGGAAACCCACACAGGCCATGGGAGAACATGCAAACTCCACACAGGTGGACGTGACCTGGATTTGAACCCAGAACCCCAGAGCTGTGAGGCTGACGCGCTAACCACTCCCACCACCGGGCCGTGGGCGTTACTGTGGAAATCTATTCAGAAGTTATCATTATGCATGGAGAACAGAGACATCTTATTCTCTTGCCCAGAAAGGGATGCTAGATAAGAACAGCAATAAATAAAAAACAAAAAAAGTGTAAATATAAGAAAGTTCCATTTAGGTTCAACTAATGCAAAGACAACACCTTTATCATGTGCCACCCAGTAGTAGGAATTTGACTGAATTGCTTTTTTTCTGATGTCTGATAGTGAAGAAACCCGTAAATCTATAAATATAACTAAATTAAATTGCCTCGCGGACTAAAATTGATAAAACTGGGTTATGACATCCTATCTGACAGTTCTTAAAACATAACAGCGCACCGGTACAAAGGAGAATTTGACGTCAAATTCCTTCCAAAAATGTCAGCCCTTTGCAGTGTATCTTTTTTCTGTGTTTAAAGCGGAAGAAATTCCACATTAGCATATTTTCCATGAGCAACCATTTTTTACGTGAAGGTCATTTCTACTAGATGTAGTCTTTCCCTTTAAGCTCGTACTTAGTAGCGATTGAGAAGCGCTTTCGGCAAACTTCAACTTGTGCCTCCTCCTCTTCCTCCTCCCATTCCTTCTCCTCCTCCTCCTCCTCCTCCTCCTCCTCCTCCTCCTCCTCCTCCTCCTCCTCCTCCTCCTCCTCCTCCTCCTCCTCCTCCTCCTCCCTCAGTACCACGAAGCGATCTGTACCGGGACGCGGTGAGCTTGCAGGCGCATCCTGCCGCCATGCAGCGGTACCGTACAGGTGGACCACCGAGCGGGACCCCGAAGCGGCCGGTCGGACGCTTTTCTCGCCGTGGCCGTTGAGCGACCGCGCGGACAAACGAGCGGATTTGCATCTTGGAGCGAAGTTCGGAGCCCGGGATGGTAAGTTAGGATGCTGCTATAGTGGAACTTGCAAGTGACATTCATTCATTTTCTGGAGCGCTTATCCCCGTAAGGGTCGCGGGGGGTGCTGGAGCCTATCTCAGCTAACTATGGGCACCAGGTGGGGGACACCCGGAATCGCTGGGCAGTCAATCGCAGGTTACTTGCAAGTGACATGCAGTATAATATAATGCCATATTAATGTTATTGTGTCCCATCTAAATCTTTTATTTTATTTACTTTATTAATTTTATTCTACATGCAATGATCGACATAACATTTAGAAAGGCTGTTGATTGTGCAGACAGAATGAGCTGGTGTATTTGTTTTTCACAATTTAAACAAGTGGCCTGGCAAGTGAGTAGTTAACGTGTTGGCTTAACAGTTCTGGGGTCGAGGGTTCAATTCCTGGTTGGTTCTCAGTTTGCATGTTCTCCCTGGGCTTGCGTGGGTTTTCTCTCGGTGCTCCAGTTTTCTCCCACGGCCTAAAAACATGCATGTTAGGCTGGTTGGACACTAAATTGCCCATAGATGTGAGTTTGAGCGTGAATGGTTGTCCTTTGTCTCCTTGTTCCCCGCGATTGGCTGCCCACTGACTCAAGGTGTTCCCCTCCGGTAGATACTTAGGGTAGGATCCAGCACCCCTGCGATTCTTGTGAGGATAAGCGGTTTAGAAAATGAATGAATATAAACAAATGCTGATTTATCTCATATTAGGTGCAGATGAGTGTCTTCAAAATTTCCAATTGTCAGACCTCATTAAGTTTTTTTAACACGTTCCATTTAGGCAGCCTGGCTTCATTTGCTACTAAGTTAGAATGTAAACTTAATTAGGTGAATGCCTCTATTGGCCCTGTGATTGACCAGTGACCAATAAGACCTAAGGACAGCCCTCAAATATTCAAAAGCTGTTATGTGGAATAATTTTGGACTTTTAATGGTGGATTAAACAGAAGAAAGGCACAAAAGAAAATCAACTCTTTGGACTAATCCTTTAAATTTGGACTATGTTATGTCTTGACGATCTAGTGACAGTATTTTTAGAATTTACTTGACTGTCTCAGCTCAGTGATTATATTTGGATGTCCACCTTATTGATCAATAGGTGCTTTCTGGTCTTCATCTTGACTCCCACAAGGTTTTTCATTCATTTGGAATTGTACGCACTTTGTCTAAATTTGAATTAAAGATTGACAAGGAACAAGCTTAGCTACCGGTGCCAAAACCAGCACTATCAATTAACCTCCCTCAAGGAAACCCCCAGCATATCTACTGAGAATGCCAACTGATTTCCAAGTAGCTGTTCACACTTTTTGCTCTGCATGAGGTGCCATTAAAACGGCGACATTGTGGCAGATGTGATTTATTTCTTTTGCCCAAATGCGAGTGTCTCTCTGGGTTCATCGACCTTTCTGCTCTGCTTATGCAGTCCCTGTAGGCATAGGCAAACATACAATGGTAATACATCAGATTGTACTCCCATAGATTTAGTACATACGTAAGAACTGCACACTTTCAAAACCATTTTTAAAAAATGTATCTTTCCTGATAAATGATTGCAATAACAAAATCCTTAAAAAATGTCTACTCACCAGCAGTTTTTAATGTCCGCTTGGCTTTGCCTTGAGACATGGAGACGTTGGAAACAATAATGAGAAATCTGACTTGATAACTATTAGGGCCTTGATACAGGGCGAGCCATTCTGGGCGACTGCAATCACCATGTGTGCCAATAAGTTTCAGAGCAATCATACTGCCAAGAAACACATTTGGAGACTCCACTGCATTCACTCTGGGTGCGAATGACACCATTAAACCTGAATGTTCTCTTTTCCTCCTGTTCTTTAGTTTTTAAATAGCGCCCATTATGAGAAAACCAGCAGGATGAATGTCCTTTCTTTTTGCTATGGCGTGAGTCCTATATTAATCAAGCTGACAAGTTTCATTCATTTTAGGAAGGTGGTCTAATTGGTTGATCTAACTCAATGTCTCAATGCCACTGACAGCGTTCAATATGAACTGTGAGCCTCCCGGGTCAAAGTAAAGTGTCCTCATTGTGACATCACAACTTGGTGATAATCTAAACGGTTTGCTGATGTACGCAGAACGCTCCGAACCTTTTTCTGTTCCTTTGTTTTTTTGGGGGGCACTTGATGGATAAGGCAGTCAATTCAATTACTACATCACTATTCTATTAATTTATCGCTGTGAAATTCAAGAATATATATTCTTTTTCACTAAAACGAATGTGTAACCCAATGTTATTTAATGTCAATCATGTGTATTCTTATTGATTTTGTTATAGATGCCGCACAATGCCCACACAGGCCCTCAGTAATCCTGCCTCAGCCTCCAACGACCCACAGCCTTCCCCGAACACGTCCGCATCACGTTTGGCTGCTTGACGTATTCGTCTTATTCGCCACAGTTGCCACCCAGCGAGCCATCGAAAGGCACTCTTCCTTCACTTAAAGATTAGCCCTGATTTGCCACTGGCTGCTATTAAAGCAGGCAAGTCCATTTTCCCTCTCTTAACAACATCAAAAGTCATTCAAATGTGACAGCAGGCTTCCCGACATGCTCCCTCCTCCAATTTTGGACTCTCGCTTTATTAGTTCGGAGCCGAAGGACATCTACCGTGTCACGCTGAAAACCAGACTCGATGTTCCGGTGAACTCCAAGGTCGAAGTGACCTTGAGGATCTAGAGGCGGGCTTTTGCTCGACTTGTTTACCTCCGACCTAAACAATGGACCGGCCAGCATTGTCGTGCCTCCCCAGCAAATAGAAACCTGGCAACAACAACAACAAAATCCCGGTCCAATTATTCACTTCATCTAAAGTGCGTACGCTCCAGATGCTGCCATGCCAATCATCAGCAACACTAACCATGACTTCAGCAATCTGTCCGTCAGTGACGATAGCAGTCTCGACCGCATCTTCACCGAGATTCCCGAGACTGAGACCGTCAAGGTATGCCAATACACACACAAACAAACAAAGAAAATGTTAATCACAAAATATCAAATATTGCTGAACAGGAATGATCGAGGTTGGCAAGCCAGAAAATAAGGACTAATAACTAAAGTAATTCTTACTTGACTAATTTACTGCTAAAGACAGCAGTATACTTGAAATCCATTTGAACTCTGAGCTCTGGCTATAATCATATAAGTCCTGCCTCTAGAAATCAGGGAACAGGGAATCACCCTGTTCTTCTAGTAAAATGTCTGCAAACTACTGCTAAGTAGCATAAGCTGCGCCCATAAAGAAAGGAGCAAACATAACCAATTAAATTGATGAGGAAAAATGCCAACGGGCTGCAGGAAACAAACATTTTCTAGAAACAATGAACTCATGGAATACTAATTCATATTCTTTTTATGCAATGAGTCGCAATTGTATCTGTCTGGGTGAGGTATTTCTTTTAGTGACCTCTAAATCATATACTGTTGTGAATAACTTCATTCTAACAAGAATGATCTGGAATTCACAGCTTCTGGCCAAAAAGCAGACGAATGCACCGTGCTTCTCATAAATATTTTGATATATGTCATAAAATCTTCTTTTTCTACTCACTTTATCTGATATGTGCAGGAGCCTCGTGCAGGCACATCCACCATCCCTTTAAAATTTCCAGTAAAGCTAATCGATGGTTCGATTGTTTAACACTAACGGGTGACAACTGATGTCATCAATCAGGTGCCATATCATATCCGCGGTCTGCTCGTGTCCTGTTATTATGTTGTATTTCCAATCTGAAAGTTAGGCCCCTCAATGAGGGTGTTGGCTACCAGAACAGAAAATCGCTTCAGTGAGTCACAGATGGGTTTGACAGTGATGGAGTGCTATCACCAATGGTGCAGATAACGGAAAGTTGTTTCCAAAAGTGTCTTCGAGCGCTCACCGAAGCCGATGGTGCATGACAGGTCAGGCTGGCGTCAGAGCCTCTGGCGACCTTCATCGTTTGATGCACGCGGCACGGCCATTAGGAAGGTATTCGACGACTAAATTGACTAAACGCAAGACGATTCGGCGGTCTTGGGAACATTACATAAATATTGGACTCTGATTCAGGGAACCTTGTGAACAACTGGACTATTTAAACATTCAATAATATGAAGAGACAGCCATTCACGCATCCACCGAGCGGGAATCGATCCCACGCTTGCTCTCAATGAAGTCAGGTGGCTATCATAATTCAGTGGAAATGTGAGAAAAGAGTTTGGATATGTCTGTTTGATTACTTACGCCAAGTTTTATGGTAAGATTTTGATAAAGATACATGCCGAAATTCACAAGGATAGAGAATTATGATATTCTTTCTGAGCAGTTTTTGCAAATGTAAGTAAAGAAATATCATCCAAATTTCCAAGGGCAAGTTTCATTTTTAACTAAAGTAATATTTCAGATTGTGGCCGTGAGCCATTGCCTCTTCGCGAGCATGTTTATTGGGTGTCCATTGCTCAAGTTCTTCTTTCCGACAGGGCGTTTATTACCAAAGGGCTCAGTTCATCCGTCAGCCAGAGGACCTGGTCTCCGTGGACCACCGCTTGCTGGCAGTGATCAACGTCGGGGGGAACCGCTACACCTTCCCCTGGACTACGCTCCAGCAGTTCCCCCTGACTCGACTGGGCCGCCTGTGCGGCTGCACGTCGCCCGAAGACATCGCGAGCGTCTGCGACGACTACGATGAAGCGCGGAAGGAATTCTTCTTTGATCGCTCGCCGTCCGCCTTCAGGGTCATCCTCAACTTCCTGGCGGCGGGTAAACTCCGCCTGTTGCGGGAGATGTGCATCCTCTCGCTGCACGACGAGCTCGCCTACTGGGGTGTGGAGATGGCGTATATGGAGCGCTGCTGCAAGCGCAAGATGTACACGAGGATGGAAGAGCTGCACGAGCAGGAGCGGCAGGAGGAGGAACGCCGGCAGCGGAACGCCATGCAGCGCGTTCCCGTCGAAGAGACCGCATACCGAAAAGTTATGAACTGGCTTCAAGACATGGTGGAGAACCCGCAGTCGGGCTTGCCGGGAAAGATCTTCGCATGCCTGTCGGTTATCATGGTGGCGGTGACTGTGGTCAGCTTGTGTATCAGCACCATGCCCGATCTCAGAGAAGAAGAAGACAGGGTGAGTTTTCCACACATTTGCATGTCCCCAAACTTAAAGCGAAAAACAGAGGGTGCGTGTTTGTACATGCGCTTTTGTGTGTGCCAGGGCTGGCCATGAATATTCTGTGAGCTGGATAACAAGGCCTCACGCTCACTGAGGCCCGTCCAGTTTCTGTCAGGAAACACTGCAGAAATAATGAAATGGCTTTACGGCATCGTTCCCACAAGGAACAAGCACGCATATAAATGTGCAAGAGATAACCCAACAATTCAAATAAAAAAAGGAAGTAATAAACACTTGTGCAAATAAATAGATTAAATGTGCATTTCTGGATGAATTAAGCCTCGTATTTCTTTCGTCTGGATATATTGTTGTCACAATAGTGTATCATAAATCTCAATAATCCAACTAAGACAGTTTTGACTCGCAATAAACATCTCCGTAGAAATGACTAATCAAATGCACGATTGTCCGAATGTGTCTTTGAGCAAAACAGAAGTTGTGGATAGCCTCGGTTTTGGTACGAGCAGAAACATTACCATAAAGAGCCGAGCGTAACAGAATGAGATGCAGGAGAATTTCTGGAGGAGGAGGTCATTCTCCCAAAGACTGAAAATCTGAATTTGGAGTGCGCTCCCAGGAGGAGCTCAGTGGCTGATCGGCAAGGAGATTAAAAAGCTCAGACAAAGACTGGACCAATTTCATGAATCTGATTGCTGGGATGAAAAGAACCTTTGCATGATCTTGTTGGTGTGATGTAATGAATCGGAGTAAATTTGCAAAGAGGACAACAAAAATCGCTGAGTGATGCTTTGTGCTGGAATATGTTTGGGTAAACAAGAAAGCATTCCTAAGAAAGGATCAGGAGTTTTATTGTTGAGAGGAATGTGGGTTTGTGTTTGTGGCAGTCTCAAATTACTTCGGCAGTGGGGCACCCAAATCAAGCCGGGTTATCAATTAGGAAATGATTTACACAACTCCATGAATGCCTCAATTCATTATAGGTACAGTAGATTCTGGATTTCCAATAGTTTGTAAATTGCAAAAGAGCTGTACTTTGACTTTTATACGACAATTGTACCTAAACTCCACAAATGTACCCGCTTTCATGTTTTTCCCTTATTCACGCAGTGCTGTTCTATTCAGCCATTGAACTCGATGTCCGAGTCAACCCAGGTAGTAGCAGTGAGGTTCTTGTCATCTTTAATTCAAACGGGCCATTTTGGCGCTTTTCCCTGCTGGAGAGCGGCCAAAATATTCTCATCATTCACTTGCCCTATTCCGTTTGTCTATAGGACTGCAACGGAAGGGAGAAAGTAAGAAGAATCATATAGCTACATACTTTCGAGAATGAACGGAGATCTATATGAACTAAGTAAGAAGCTTTAGTAAGACTGCATAAGAGAAGTGAACTCTTTACCCTTCGTTCTGTTCCTTTAAAGCAGAGGTCTCCAAACCGGTCCTCGAGGGCCGCTGTGGGTGCAGGTTTTTGTTCCAACCGATACAACAACACACAGTTTAACCATTGCGGTTTCTCCTGAAAAAAGAAGCACCTGGCTGCAATCCACTGATTCCACATCTAGGATACCAGATTGGTGGAAAGGTTTCCTCTTACAGGTTGGAACAAAAACCCGCACCCACTGCGTCCCTTTCTGGAATAGTTTGGGGACCACTGCTTTAAAGCCATGTGCTTATGTTCATCACTTCATGAACTCCGGTATTGGTTGCTTACTTAAGCCCTTTGGTACACCGTCGTTGTCATCAGTGTTTTTAACGTTAAATCTCTTTGTTGTACTTGTGTACTACTGGGATTAAGCAGTTGCCAAAATTCTGGAGAGAAGCAAAATGCATCCCTAATGACAATATATTTATGAAAAATTGATAGCTCTGTGAAAGTCAAAACACTGCAATGAGTAATCGGGGTGGGGAAAGGACTCACCTTGCATAATAATTGGAAGATTTCTAACAACAATTGAAACTGAAAAGAGACACGTTGCCGAGTGAACCGAAATTTTCTCCATGGAACCACAATGGAACGCAGAAATGGTATTTATGTGATAGAAGAAGAAAAAAAATGGCAGCTGCAGCCAAAAGCTAGTTCACTTTCTGCACCAGCAATTTTCCACCTGAAGGTTACTCAGCATCAGACTGAAACAAGTCTCCCAACAGATGTACTTTCAGTACACTTCATAATCATTCGGTCTGTAGGGAAATACAACCAGAAATGAACGTTTGAAAATACCCATTCAAACATTCTCACTCAAACTGTTCTATTGGGATGAAGGTCAATGTACTGACAGCAAAATCTGTGTTACGCTTGAGCCACTGTAGTATCACTTTATTCTTATTTCTCCTTGGTTCATTGCCTATTGGAAAACCAAGATGTGACTGGCTTCTGGCGTGTTCCTTTTTAGCTGATGAATGTGTCAGGATATGTCTAATATGGATGATCATTTAATTTATGAAGTGAAGCGGGCTACGCCTTGCACTCACTGTCACAAATCATTGGAAAAATATGTTGTCAACACATTATTAATTTCCTCCTGCCTCCATTGGGATGTGTTGTTCCCCCATCTTACTGAGTTCTTAAATGTATGGGGACTTACATCTATTCTATTGGAACTGGGGAGTCTGGAACTGAATGAGTTAAGATCCAAAGTCTTTGAGAGAACAGCATCTTTGGATGCGTGTGTCTAATATTAATTAGATACATTTATACTCTGACTGTTGGGCTCTAACCCAGCACTGACCCCAGTAATCTCTTGCAGTAAAATTTCAGACAGTTCATTTAGTTTATTTTGGTGCAAGCTGTCTTTCCAATGACGCCCTCATCAAGTTCCACATTTACTGTACAGGTTCTTAAAAGTATGTACAGTAGTCATTTGATTTGATGTAGTGATGAGGATTATTCGAATAAAAGAAAAAAAAACAGCTGTTTGCAACATTATGGAATTCAGACTGTAGCCTTTCCAAGGCAAGTGTCATTATATATGTACAGGTAAATTGAAGTATTAGTATTAACCGTGTTTAGACTGTTAATATGACCAAAATAAAAACAAGACTTAAAATGGGTCTTTGAGTAGCCCCTTTACGCATGACTAAAAGGTTTGAATGATAGTCTCCCTCAAGTACAGCATAAAATCAGATAATCTCACTACTCATTACAAGATTTCTTGGCCAAGTTAATGATTTCAAAATGCTTTAGAAACTAAAGTAAATGTAAGTAGTCCTGCGGAAGCCAAACAATTTTAAGATTTCACTGCACGCATCACGTGACCATTTTGCATTGACATATGACATTTTAGCTGAGATACGGCTGCACTTGCACTCATGTTTGCAGTTGTTTGACATAAAATCTATAACATTCTCACCCAGACGCGTTAAAACAGCCTAATCAAATTTGTTCTTGTTTTGAAAATCGTTTATATTCTGGCCTTGAGGAGTAATTGGAAGTGGCCATTTATGGCCTTAATTCTGAAAAGTGAAGTGGGATTTGCCTTGCAGTAATTATGCTCCCAGCATCAATCTCAAATGTGTTGAGAGCCAAGGAACTAGAGGATGATAAAAGCCGAAACTCGAGAGGGAGAGACCAGTTCTTGGTGTCATTTAATGTATAGAAGCAATGGTGAGGTCGGTTTGCTGGCCAATTAGGATTTTAGAGGGACTAATACGTACACCCAAAAAGCCTTATTGATGTGTTAAATCATTAAGACTCTCGTCCATATAGTGTTAATTAGTTCTTCAAATGATGGATTAGGAGAGGACCTTAAGGTAAGCTAGAGGCATCAGTGAAGAAGTGGACAGGAAAAAAAATAGAGGATGTTACCCTTGAACCAAATGAAAATCATTATTTTCATTGTCATTCGTCTCCTGACTCAGGGAAGTTCTTAAAATGAGATTGTCTAAATCACATTGATGGCGATAGACATCCAATTCATTTGTACTCGGAGAAATTATCGAAACATATTGGTCGTCTATTGCCGTCAGTGGCAGCCAATTGTTTAGCATTTTAATACCAATAGAGGCACACACACACCACAAAGTTTCTTCTACATATTTTACTGCCAAGGTGAAAAGAAAATTAAGAAAGTTTAGCGTGATGATGTTTATCGCAAAGAAGTGATACCTCAGCAGTCCGTGTCTAAAATGACAAAGCAATCAGACAACCTTCATGTGCCACATGTTTATGTTTCCCTGCTCGTAATTTCTGCATTACAATGATAAGTAAGGGGTTGCACTTTGATTGTTCAGGCTAAAGCCGACGTGAGAAGACTGCAAGGGGAGAAGAAGAGATGTAATGTTAAGCACGTTGTGGCAGCTTGAAGAAAAGACAGATGGATGAAAAAGCAGCGACGTGGTGTCGCTGAGGCATGAGCCGTCGCAGTCATTTACAGTCAAAGCATCCTGACCTTCCTACAGCTATAGATTGGATTTTTATCAAATCAAAGTTGGGTTTTGTTTGTGTGTGGAGTTGCACCACTTTTTGATGTCTTTAAAAAAATTGAATAATCTACCACATCAATTTTTTATGATTTGATCTGAACAGATGAAGGCAATTATTCAGAGATCTAACATTGCATAGGCATATCAGGTGAACATTCTCTCTGTGTTTGATGATGCATAGAAGTCTGTTTGACAGTATCGGTGTGCGGCAGATTTCATGGCTATTATAGCTGGTTAGGAGCTATATTCCTTCCATCCGATGCCGCTTGGCTGCCAAGTGGGATTATGTGAGAGAACAGCAAAGCACGAGGTGTTTACCTTCTATGTGCCAGAATAGGATTGGACAGCTAACATAGTACGGGTATAAAATAACGCAGTGGAGATTCCTAGATCGTAGTGTTGGACACTGTGTGAGGGCAGCCATAGTCAGTGATTAGTGCTTGATAACTATTTTTGGTACACTATGAACTTAATGAAAATATAGAAGTAACATTATCCTCTTAACTGGGAATACACTGATCACAATTCATCAGCCGATTGCTGATTTTGAAAAGCCTCACCTGCCTCAATTACATATCTAGTACAGTATTCCCTCAATTTTCGTGGATACTTCATTCCATAAGCACCCAAATTAAGTGAATTCCTCCAAAGTAGGAACCATATGTCTTTATGTATGTAACATTTCAGTTTTTTTTTAACTTCCCACACCATTATTATTCCCTCTGCCAATGTATAAACCTCCCATACACTCCTTTCAAATATAATTGATGGACTGAACAAATGTTTTTGACCTACTGTACACTGTAAATTACACTTTCTAACATATTCTAGTGGTACTGTCTGAGTCATACCGGGAGTGTACATTTTTTGTGGGCCTACCTGTGAATGTTTTGTAGGCTAGTACTTGTTATTACTTTAATTACCTAATAATAGAGAAAATCCACGATGCACCAAAAACGTGAAAGTCGATTGGACCCCCGCGTGTTTACTATGTTCCATTGCTTTAAATACCTTGATGCTACAAACGCCCTATAAACGTTGCTCTATTGTGTATTCCTCTTTATATTTTGAGTACAGTGCCTGCTGTAAGTAAAATTAACATCAGTTGGGCCTCTTTAAGGAGAAGTTACTGTTTCACTTTCACATGTACATCCATTGACTTTTGATCCACTCTGTTTATTAGGAAGTCCAGTCACATTAATTTGTTTCATAAGGTTGCCAAAGCAAGCTTTAAAAAGTGCAATTTCCCAAGTGTGAAATTAAGATCTTATCACAGTTGAGTCAGAGAATGTTTTAAGCAATTCAGCATAAGCAAATCAGGCAAATTGGTTGTTGAGTAAACACATCTGCCTTATAAAATTTAGTGTTTGAAGTATTGAAGGATTCATAAGTGGAGTTTTAATGTTGTCTGCTGTTGTATGCTGTATGTAGGCATGGAGAGTAGATCAAAACTCACAGGTAGGAATGTGAGTGAATGGTTGACTGTAGAGCATCGTCCTCAATTGACATACCCCACCTTACGCCTAAGGTCAGCTGGGATAGGTTCCAGCTGAATCCTGACACTAATCGGAAAGAGAAAACAGAAGGGTGAAGGCCATCGATGAAGGCGCATGCCCTTCTACTGCATATTCTGAGTAGTCGCAAATATCAAGTTCCAAGAGAACAGTCTGCAGGTAACGGATGGAGATGTCAAAGAATACAAGTCCTTTAATAACCCATGACACAGACAGGTTGCCTCTTCTTCTTTGTCATCACTGGGTTTCTTTTTCTCCCAGTTCATCTGACTTTGATGTAAGCACAAGGTCTGTGTAGCAGCTTACAGCAGCAGGTTCAGTCAACTGTGGTCAAGGTCTGCCGCAAGGTAAAGCTGATTGATGGCCTAAATATTTTGTTCTCATTTCTGCCCCCAACCTTTGAACACAGCGGAATTACAGAGTCATGATTCATCACCTTTTCTGGCTAGGCTGGAGAGAGTGTGATAATAGATAATACACGCAGGTTTCCTACAAGTGGTTAAGGATCAAATGTGATGTCAATGTGCTCAACACAAATTAGAGCACGTAGCCGAGGGGTTGTCATGTCTGAGGATAATTCAAAGCAGGAGAAGCTTCTTGTGTATCATAAAAAGACAGATTTCCACTTTAAACTTGTATGGGTATCACCGACAAAGCAAATGCGTCAAAATCCAACTGACAAATGATGGTTTATAGTGGACAACTACGCAAAAGTTACCATAGAACAGTGGTTCTTAACCTTGTTGGAGCTACAGAACCCCACCAGTTTCATATGCGCTTTCACTGAACCCCACCAGTTTTCATATGCACATCACCCTACTTTAGTGTAAAATAAAATATGATATTTTTCAAATTCAAGATATATAAATTATAAATGATTGGCTAAGCAATGTCACGTGATCATCCACAGTCAGTGATGGTCAAGCGGGGCATGTTATCGTGAATAGACATGATGAGTCGATGTGTCTTGACCTCCGTGTCAGAAGCTCCACCGAACTGAGACTGACTCACCAAAACCCTAGGGTTCAATCGAACCCAGGTTAAGAAAAACACTGCCGTAGAATAAGACAAGACATCCTGCCGTTTTCATAAATAGGACTCTGCATGTACGCATTCGAAATCCAGAACAAATCAGTCTCTTCCATTAATTACTTGACTAAGTTTGTTTAGACCGCAGTGTTACTGAAAGACAGATGTTTATATAAGACCAATATCGTATATGTCATCATTTCTAGCTCCCTGGCCATCTGTACTACCATTATGCACCCACACCCACATCAAAGTAAAGCAGTGAAAATCATCCTATTTTCCCAACCGCCTGATGTTTCATCCAATTACATTTGCAAATCAGTAAAAGGAGACAGCTGCCACATGACACTGTTCCCATTGTAATCAACTTTTGCAACTCCATTGTCCTTTTTTGGCTTTATTGCCATATATTATTAGGGAATGTATAGACTATAGGTATGCGTTTTGTTCTTTCTAGACTCTTAAGGTTATGTTTTTCAGTTTCAGCTCACTGTGACCAAGTTATGACGTCCCTCATTCCCAGTTTTCCGACGTTAAACGCTTTTTAAGTGTTGACGACAGCTGCCTAGTAGATCATTGGCACTAATTAATGTTAATCATAAGATAGATTACATGTGGCTGCTTCCGTTTGTCTGTTGTACAATGTGCCAATGCCTCAGTATCGATTGTTTCCTTGGTTAATGGAAAACCTTCCTGTCAGATCTTTTACGAAAATTAAATGAAAGATAACTGAATTTGAACGACAATTTCCTCTTAGTTGTAAATGAGGCTCAGCCTATCTTGTAAGGTTTAGGCCAGCAGAAAATCAAGGACGAAGCATATGCATTGACATTGACTTTGAAAAATGTCCAATCCTAGCAGCGAATGATCCGTACCAGCTCTCCCCGGATAAAAGTGAATAGACATCTATTGTCATCAATGCAAGTCAATATTCATAAATTTTCAACACCTTTATCCTTGTCTAGGTTGTGGGGTGCTGGAGTCTATCTCAGATGACTTTGGGCAAAAGGCAGACTACAACCTAGACTGGTCGCCAAACAGTCATAGGTCACGTAGAGACGAACAACCATTCGCACCTACAATCAAACCGCACCAAGTAGGATTTGATCTCACGGCCGGCCAATATGTTAAGACGAAATAAACTATTCCCCACATTTTTAAGGAATTTTAAGATTCAAAATATATTTTTTATTATTTGTATTTTTGCATTTTTCTGGGGATTTTTTAGTATTGAAAATGAGCAAAGCTGAAATGGATTTGCCATCTATCACTGTCAAAGACTGCAAATGAGTAGTAATTATGACATTGACATTTTGGAAGTCCTGCAATTCGCAGGCAATCAATCCAGGGTGTCCCCAGCCTAGTGGCCATAGTTGGCTGGGAAAGGATCAATCACCCCCGGTACGGACAATGAATGAATTTTAGAATTCTGAGTGTAAAGCGGAAAAACCTAGTTTGGATTATGTGTTATGTTTGTGCTGAAATGGGTTGACACAACATTCCGGAGAGAGTGACGCAGAGAAGATAAGGTCAGCTAGGCGTTGTGACTGTTTGAAAAGACAGAAGTCGAAATTCGTTTGCAGTTACAAATGGCCTTCATACCAAGGGTGAGAACAGCGTCGCAAAGCCCTGATGGGACTAATGTCAGTGCACAAGATGGAACGAGCAAAGAAGGGGGAAATAAATGAGCGGTAGAAAGTGCACGTGGGAGACAAGACACGTGAGTTGAGGGCACAAAGTGTCGTAAAGATTGATGTGGGAATGGCAGGCCTGAATTCCCAACTGTGCTTTAAGGGATGTCAATTTGAGGAATGCTGCCTTGATTAAGGAGGAGGACAGGTGAACACACTGAAATTTACTTGGCTATAGCACATTACTGTCAGTTGGAAATCTATAATTTTATTTGTTCGTTATACAACACCCTTTTCTTCTACAACAAAATCATTTGTTACTGATACACAAAATGAATATTTTTTCTGATGACCGATTAGTGTTTTGAATTAATGTAGCTCTCAAACTACGATATGTTTTTCTTCCTTAAATATAGCTTGAACCGAGACTTTTAATATTATTTTTTAATTCAAAAGACAATTTTGAAAAATTAGACCTCGTTGCAATAATAATTAAACGTGAAACAAGATACACTTTTGAAAAGCATATTCTTGTGTAGGAAACATTGGATTTGCATTATTTTAAAATCATTCTTTTGTGTAGCTCTATCAAAGTGTAGTATATTATGGAGGCCTTTTTATCTATTAAATTTAAAGAAAAAATGTGAAGTTTGAGGAAGCAGCTGGCAAGCTTTGTCTCAGCTAGTAGCAGCTGAAATGTCTAAGCCCAAAAAAAAATAGCTCATTGGTCCGCCAAAATAAATCCATAAATGTTATGACTGAGCAGTTGAGAATGGATCCAATAAAAACCCAAACGCAGGAAATCAAATGCAAAATAAAATTTCCTAAACTAAGAGAAGCATGCCCAAAACGTGAGTGTAACAAAGTGCAACAAAAGAGCATCACGACCGAGTCGTTGACAAAACTAAGGCACTACCGGCCAGAAAACGCTGAACCACGGTATTGCAATATCCATGCAGCTAACAAATTTACAAAGAAAGTAGCAACAGCCGAGTTGGCAAGAAAAGTAAGGATACAAAATTTGCAAAAAAAGTACTAAAAGACGCACAAGCATATGTTGGTAAGAAACCATACGGGGCACCTAATGCACCACAAGTGTGTTGCATAGCTCCACCCATTCAGCTTAATCAGATACTGAAATGAAAATATCAATAGATATGACAACAAATAAAAGCCGTAGAGTCCTCATGGAAAGAAAAAAAGGAGCGTCTTATAGTCCGAAAATGACCACAAATTTCAAAAGTCATTTTACCAGCAATGTTTTAGGCCTTATATGAGGCCGAAGATTGAAAGAAGGTTTGGCCAAGCAGGATGCTGATGGTGCTTATTACCAGCTGGAACAGAACATTCCCATAAAACCGACCGGAAGGATGACAGTTCCCGAGTAGCGAGTAGACAGTTTGTTGCGCTGCCAAAACTGTCAACGCTCTTATTTGCAACAAAATGATAGCAACGTGCGCAAGGAAGGGTAGTTTTGGCACCGCACAAACCACTTTTAGTCAAATTTAGATGTGGGCAGGAGTGAGGAATAAACGGGACACAAAGTTTTGTCTGTTACTCAGAGGACGAAAAAGAACGAATGAAGAGGGTGAACCGTGCGGGGGATGTCCGGCGTGAATGACAAATGAGAGGGTGGGAGTCCGGAAAGGGTGATGGAGGAGCACCCGGAATGAATAACGGGAAGATGAGAGGAAAGAGTAATGGAAATACATTAGTGACAATGGGAATGTGGAGACCAAAAGGACAGAGAAAATATTTCTGTAGAAGTTGACAAAACCCCAATAATTTCTTCCCCTATTTTAATTTCAAGCGTTTGATTCCATTCGGAATGTGAAAATGTGGAAACTGAAATCTGTAACAAAATGTAGTAACTCTATTTGTTTCACACGAATCAGGACCTGTGAAATTCTGTTGATGAGTCAGCTGCTTATTTTTGGAACAATCGACTCAATTCGTTCTCATTGACAGACATCTTATCCAATTGTTCTAGTAGGGTCGGCACTGAATGATGCATGTTATTGATAGCGGTAAACCACAGTGATCATTCACTCCCAGTTCACGTCAAACTGCCCTTATGGCAGTGAAAGCAAACATTTATTAACGGAACAAAAATGAGCTCAAAGTGCACAATGCTTTCATTGCACCTTGTTTGGGAATAATTCTACTTATCTACAGTGCATTGACCAACTGTGCAGAGCTGCTTCAAAACTGAAGACATGTTAGCGTCTCAATGTTTGAAAATCTCTTTGACTTGACTAATGCCTTTAGAATTTAACGGTTGTACCTATTGAAAGACAACCCAAAGTGACTGTGATCTGAGCATTGATGTCCTCTCACGTTTCATTGTTGAATCCCATGTCCTCCACCAGGGTGAGTGCTCCTCCAAGTGCCACAACATGTTCATCATCGAGACTGTGTGTGTGGCCTGGTTCTCGCTAGAGTTCATCCTGCGCTTCATTCAGGCTCGCAGCAAGTTGGAGTTCCTTCGCGGGCCGCTCAACATCATCGACGCCATGGCCATCTTGCCTTACTACGTGTCCTTGGTGGTGAAAGAGGAAGACCCCAGCCTGGATGGCGACCGGCCGGGAGGAGGTAAAGGCTACTTAGACAAGCTAGGTCTGGTGCTGAGGATCCTTCGAGCCTTGAGGATTCTTTACGTGATGCGGCTGGCTCGCCACTCTCTGGGTCTACAAACGCTGGGGCTGACGGTGAGGCGCAGCACTCGCGAGTTCGGCCTGCTCTTGCTTTTCCTCTGCGTGGCCGTCACCCTCTTCTCGCCGCTGGTCCACCTGGCGGAAAGCGAGCTTACGGGCCCTCACGACTTCAGCAGCATCCCAGCCTCCTACTGGTGGGCTATAATCTCCATGACGACAGTGGGCTACGGAGACATGGTGCCCAGATCTATCCCCGGGCAGGTAGTGGCGCTGAGCAGCATCTTGAGCGGGATCCTCATCATGGCCTTTCCCGCCACATCCATCTTTCACATGTTCTCCCGCTCCTACCAAGAGCTCAAGATGGAGCACGACCGCTTGTTCAAAGAGGAATGTGCCGCTGCCGCCGCTGCGGCCGCCGCCGACATCTCTGCCGGGCAGGGAGATGCGGGAGAACGTCCTAACGTGGAACGAGATGCGTTCCATCTAGATAAAGAGAGCATGCACTCGAGAGAGTCTTTGGCTCTTGTAAGGAAAGGAGATGATCCTACCACAAATAATCACAGCCTCCCAGCATCAGCTTTCTAAACTAACGTCAATCCAAACCTTCCAATCTCGATGTTATATTAAAAGAAAAAGACTCACTTTCAAATGTATATTTTCAACTGCTGCATCTATTGTGCTCCTCGTGTTAATGATATTGGAGCCAAGAATATATTGAGAGTGACACTGAACACAAAACCCTTTAAATCCTCCACAACAGGTTGTCTTATTAAAAAGCCTTTGCTGAAATATTATATACATATTATTTTGCTTCCATAAACATGCAATATCAATCCAAAGTTGCTTTTTGTTTCTTCCACTGTGAAAATACTTTGCAGTTGTACTAATTGTAATACTTACTTACTAGTCTACAGTGTCAATGTATCAAATAACATTCATTTTCAAGACTGGAGCCTATCCCAGCCAATTTGGGGCAAAAGATGGACAACACGCTAAACTGGTTGCCCGTTAGTCGTAGGGCACACATACAGACATAACCAGTCGCACTCTAAATCACACTGCCACTGAGCGGGAATTGATCCCACACAGCCTGACCCAAAGTCAGGCAAATGAACCACTACACCATCCGTCTGCTCCAACAATCAAGCAAAATTAAATCTCAGCCTCATGAATGAACTGTTAGTTGTCTAAAATGTTAGAATAAGTGCCCCCATTAGTCCATTTCTGAAATTTGGTTACTGCATGTATGTTTTACAAAATACTGTATTATGGGGACTTGTGTGTGATGAACCATATATATACATATGTATAAATAAATCAAACATCCTTTACATAAAAAGACCAAAACAGTGAGAAAGGAAGGAACAAATAAAGGCATGATTTTTGTGTGTGAGTGACTGGTAGAGAATGAGCGCTTACAACCATGAAATGTACTTTGAAACGCTCCAAATAAAAGCTCCTGCAATAATCAAAAGCAAATCCAATTCCTGTGTTAGTTGATGTGTCAAGTGTAAATGAATGATTTCAGAGTCATGCTGCTGATCCGTTCAAGAAAGAAGAGAAAAGCATATTCTCCTGCCAGCCTCACAGATAAGTATTCTACAAACAATCCACATCTGTTTGGAGTCACATGCACAATTAGGCTACAGATGGATGAATGCCACGTCTGTGCGAATTTCTTGGCTGTAGATCACAATAATATGGCACGAGTCCTTAACATTTCCAAGTTTGGGATAGACTATCCACATAATTCTTAGAAGAGAAGCAATGTCCCAACAGAAGCGTATAACTAACAACATACCAGATGTGAACATAATCTAGATTACGGTTTGGATTATGGGTCCTGTCGCCAAACTGCCAGAAACTCAACTCCCTACATTTTTCTCTTGCTCCATAGCTTCCTAGTGATTGTGTTTGTTTTGGCCATATGGTATAACAACCACAGTTAGATTTAGTTCATTGGACTCGGTGTAGCAACATATGGTTAGGAGTACAGACGCTCCCCTACTTACGAACATTCAACTTACGAACAACGGTACATACGAACATGTCTGCAAATTGCGTTTAAGTCCAAAAATGTTCGCAAGTCCAATTTTGTATTTTGCGCCTTTTTCGGAGTAGTACTTCTTTCCGCCGCTAATACCGACGCCTGGCGCTGTGAGAGCTCAGCTCAACCAGCATCTACCTTCTTCTTCGTTGCAATGCGGAAGTGCGTGAATGTATCTCCAGTGTGCAAAGAACCTTTTTCATTTGTATCATTAAATATCTCATGCATCCAATATTGAATATGATTGGTAAAAAGCTAAAGGCTTCTATTGAGGGAGTTGCAAGGAAGAGGCAAGCCATTTCATTTGAAACGAGTGGCAATAATAACGAAGCTTGATGCGCGTGAGAGTGGTGAGCGTTGCACGGGCATTGAATCGTTCGACCGTCAGTACCATTTATAAACAGAAAGATCGAGCAGCAGGACCCAAATATTGAACGTTGCACAAAGTTTGCAAATCAATTGAATGATGCCATACAGTGCTACTGCATCATTTATGATGAAAAAAAGAAGAAAACTGCAATCGTCATTAGGTCGCTTCTTTTGGCCAGTTTCTAATACATAAATCTCTCTCTCTCTCTACAGTACTGTACATATTCTCTCCATTTTATTAAATGTTTTTTTTCAGTACAAACCAATGCGTGTTACTTATACAAGCCTTAAACATACAAATGCACTTATATAAACCTTCAATATACTTATATCGGCCTTAAACATAAATTATAATACAAAATATAGCACTAAATCAACTTACAAACAAATTCAACTTATGAACAATCGCTTGGAACCAATTGCGTTCGTAAGTAGGGGAGCGTCTGTACATTTAATTGAAGGAGTTAATCCTGTCTCACACCAAAAAAGTGGTGGATTACAGATTAGGTCAAGATCTGACAAAGACACAGATATCGTTTACCCTCTATAGAACAAGTGACTATTTTTGGTCATTTAAAACACTTAGCCTCATGAAGACCTACCCTCTACATACGTGGACATCACTTTCTGGTTTGTGTAGGCCACAATATTCATATTTATTATGGTTTAAGTGCAGCCTACAGGATCCCCAATCTACAGACCACATCTGTGTCTCAATTATAATTATTATTATATATTTGTTTGTGCGTGTATATATTATATTTGTGTATTTTTTTATGAATATATAACTTTACAAATAAATAGTGTTACTAAAAAACTAATAACTAAAATGATAAAAAACAAATACATTGTCGTTAGAGCCCCCAAAATTATATCAAATTGAGAAATAATAAATTAATAACAAATAACTTTTTGGAATCACCTAGTTTGGTTTTATTTTATTTTTTAAAGAAGAAACATTGAACCTAAATGAAAAGAGTAAATAGAATGCTTTCCTTATTTTTTTCCCTTTTTGCTTTTTTAAGTTAAAAAAGACCACGTTTAAAATATTAAAAATAAATAAGCAAATTAATTGCCAGCCATTGACAATAATAGACTTTTAAACTTCTATTTTCCCAGTCAAAATGAATTGGACGTCAAGCGCTGTCAGTGGTAGTTCCATATAAAGCGTTATGACTTAACAGGCCTGGGGAGACAGAACTCAGGAAGGGTCTGAGGGTCACCTGTGGCTCCACTAAAGAAGAGCACTATAAACCAGGTACTTTTAAATCTTGCCAGTTGTTAGTGTCAAAAGACAGGACTCCCATTTGTCTCCTCTCCTTTGGGTGTAATGCCCTGCTTGGAGAGCAGATGGTAAGACCACTGGAGCATAGCTTTGATGGCTACATGGATATTGATTTCACGCAGAGAGCAAGAGGTACGCCTCTTTTTCTCAAGTTGGCAGATGGGTGTGCCAACAGGCAGAACAGGTCAATGAGTTGTGCCCGTTTTTCACATGAAATAACATTGGTTTTTAGCTCAAACCTTATATTCACCAGTACTTAATGGATGCCTTCTTCTAGTATTGTTTTGATGACCCTTAACATTATACAAAGCCCCCGCTATGGTCAAGCTGCCACTGAGCTCAGTAACACTTGCGAGGATATGTTGTACAGAATATGAATGAATACTGTAATTGTAAATCTTGTAATCACTTTGGCGAAAATAGAGTATATACAGTAATCAATACTTGAATTTCAAATGCTTTATGCGCTGATTTTTCTTCTGTCTACTCCCCTCAAGTCTCTTCATTTCCTCTCTCGCAATCTGAAATTTAATGTTTTATTTAACCCGGAGAGTAAACTCTGCCAACTCAGTTACCCGAAAGAGGATTCAAATATCCCAATGCGGCAACAACCTGAATAATCTTCACTACTCAAAAAGTGCATGATGAGCATCTCACAAACACAATTTTTCTGAACCACTCATGATCTCTTCCGTAATATGGCCATCATTCATGGCAACAGTCCTGTAAAATTAGATTAAACTTGCAAATGTGTTGCCTCTAGCACAGGGTTTACCAACCACTGTGCCGCGGCACACTGGCGTGCCGTGAGCAATGGTCAGGTGTGCCGCGGGAAATTGCAAGAAGTCACACAATTTAATATTCTGAGAGAAAAATTTATATGAATACAACAAGATTAAAATGTAACTATTACATGGTTAAAATCAAAATATGATGAACATTAAATTCTAAATTATACTGTTACAAGATTCAAATTGTGAAAGTCATTTTGTTGCTTATTTGTATATAACATGAACCAGAAATTGTTTGGTTTCTAAGGCATCAACTTTTGGTGACGTAAAGTCTATGAGAACAAATTTTTGCGTAATATTAGGAGAAAAGTCATAAAATGATGCGATTAAAAACATTACATTACTTATTTTTGCATCACTCGAACCGGAAGTTGTTCAGGGTCTGCAGACGTGAACTTTTGGGGACATTAGGTCAGTGTGAAAAATTAGATTTTTGAATAATTTTGAAAGTTTATGTGATTCCTGCTGATAAAACTTTGATGAGAATGACTATTGTTAATATAGGAGACAGTTTTAAATTAAAATATTTTCAAATGGTGGTGTCCCATGAGATTTTTTTCAATACAATAAAGGGTGCCGCAGTTTTAAAAAAGGTTGGGAAACACTGCTCTAGTGGAAGTCCTCCGAAGCCACCACATGGATTGCCGGCCACGTGTTGCATCAAAATAGAGTACAGAATTATCCAGTGCCAAAATCACATTATATTGTAATTATAATATTTATATAGTGCTCTTGGTCATTTTATGGGATTGTACAAAATTAGACACGAATAAACGAAAAAATGGGTTTTAAAAATTGCCCATTTGCAGATTATGCTACTATAAAGACACTACAGCTGATAAAATGTAAGATCCAATTAAACTGAGCAGCCTATCAGGAAAGAATCCAAATTAAATAGATGAAAAGCACAAAGCCACACGTCGATACGTTGCTACCACAACTTCGAAAATTAATTCGTTCCAGAAGCGGTTCCGTAGCTTAGATTTTTTGGAAATAGAGACTCATTTTGCATTGAAATTGGGTAATTTATTCCAACCTTTCCATTTACCATCTCCAAGACCCTTCAAAAATGATAAGTGTACCATTTGCAAATGAGATATGTGAAACACACAAAAAGGGAAAAAAAGATAAGAAAACGATTGAATAAATTTAAATTAATCAGACATGCAAAGACATTTTCCAATGGGGTGCATGGGCGAGGAGGAAGCAAACATTTGGCAGCCGAGTAGACATACACACGCACGTTAACAAACAACTTAAAATATCGTGCAGCTCTGAATTGAGACGAAAGAAGTGCAAAGATGAGGCAATTTTTTTAAATATGGAAAGCAATTTCTACAGTTATGTACACGCAAAATTGACAGCAATACAAGTCAAATTCAGCGCCCAGGGTTGCAGTGGTTATTTCGCCTGACTTCGGTGCAGTGTTGTTGTGATTGCCGATAGTTCTGTTTCTCCATGTGTGCCCTACGACTGACTGGTGACCGGTTTAGGGCGTAGTACCCCTTCAGCAGATATAGGCTTTAGCCCCCCACAACAAGAAAAAGCGGTGTTGAAAATAAATGAATGAACAAGTCTAATTCTTTTGAATTGGAAAGGCTAGCAGTGACTGGCAAGACCTCACAGATTTTTGCATCGTGACACGTTTATGTAAATGTGCTCATTGAACGTAAAGCCTTCTTGCATGTCTAGTTTTCATTTTACTGTGGCAAAAAAAGAGGTTTTATCTCGAGACATCAGTATGATTCACTGCAATTTGAGCTATATTTAATACTGTATAAAAATGTATTTTCTTGCTGTGATTATCCTCGACTGAATGTCATTGCGAAAAACTTGCAGGGAAATGTTCCCTCGCCCACATATGGGTAGAACTGCAAGTGTTTAAAGTTTGTGTTACAGTGTAAGAGAAATAAAGAGGGGATTTATTGCATGGCTGGTAGATGACCTGCGTGCGCTGCGAACTTGTTGGCTGCTTCCCTTTAGCATCAGCAGTGCGGCCATCTGGGTAATCCCACACACACACACACACACACACACACACACCTGCGCTTTTTGGGAGGGCGCCAGTAGAGGTCAGAGGTCATGCAAAGGCTGCTTCTTTGGAACCGAGGAAGTGGGCAGGGGACTGGACGCAGGAGATTGATGTGTGTGAAAGCATTCACTTTAAAATACACAATTGCATGTTCATTCATCTTATTGTTTAAATACTACACGGCATATATTGAATCATCACATCTTCAGTTCAAAATTATTCCAATTAGTAACTATTTTGGGGGGACAAAATACTTTCAACTACATAATGTGTATGTCATTGTTGTTTTGGTTTGGTTTTGGTTTTGGTTTTGTATTGGTTGTGTTCTGTGTTGGTTGAGTTTTGTTTTGGTTGTGTTTTGTTTTGGTTGTGTTTTGTTTTGTCACATTTGGGTTTGGTTTAGTTTGGTTTACTGTTTTGCCAACGGTATCTCTTCATTGACGGACAGTTTGATATTGATGTCAGCTGTCTCAATGCTTCCAACCACATAGTAGATATTGTGAAATGAAATAAGATACTGGAAGCGCAAAAGGATGGATTGATGGGTGGGTTATTTGAGGACGCCCAAATTGCTTCATATGCAGCTGCAGAGAAGATTAACATGGTTGTGCAATATGTAACTAAGACTGTTATGATCTGTCTTTGTATTCATTACAAAGCTTGCCTATAGGGAGGGGAGCGCACTTGTTGTCATGGTCACTTGGGCACAGACCAGACTGATCCATGGATTATTAGTTATTCACATTAAAAGGTCAGCTCTGTTTGTGTCCGTAGAATTTCTGACAAGGATTACCACACACTAACCTGAGTCTTCCCACGATGTTGGCTGCTGCAGAATTCATATGGACAGATGAAAGGATGTGTACAAAATGCACTGTTGGGGCATCCGGATTCATTATTGACTTTGTCTCACTCAACGCAGCCTGGGGCTCAGTTCTGGCCAACGCCAGCAGTTTAACAATGAGGCTGAAAAGAAAGAGATAAAGTTCCACTTTTATGAGGGCACACAACATACAGGGATAAGAATAATATAGCAACAGGGCTTCTATTGATAATTATAGATCAGTGGTCCCTAACCTGTGTTCAATCAAACCCAGGGATTTGGTGACTGGTTTGCACACACACACAGACTTTATAAAATGGTTTGACTTGCACTTGCTATGAAAGTACAGCAGACTTCCCAGGTAGTCTGATAAGATACAGTCTGCATTTGTACGTCTGAATTGTGCAAACAGTCTAGCAAATTCTAAAACATGCACCGCGTGGGCTGCATTGGCACAAAAACACCTTTATGTTGCATTTTCCGCCAGAAAAAATAGGGACCACTGTGTTGCAAAGGAGCGACGACGGAATGAGAATAGAAGACATAAACACAAAGGTGTGAAAAGGATGAGATTTTCCCAGTTGAAAAGCAACAGCAGAATTCAAAATCATTTTGTAATTAAGTTCTTTTACGTCACTGTATTTATGTTTGATATTTTTCCTTTTAAGCACATACATTTTTGGGGATACACGTTTTATTTACATGGGACATTTTGTGCATTTTAGTTTTTTTTTTTTCATTTGTTTTGTTTTGAATTTGAACAATATTGCTGTACTATCTATTGCAATAAAAGGTTTGATAGAATGAGCATGTAAAACTTGGGGTTAAGAAATTTTAGGAATGCTGTTATAAATATATATTCAGTAGTAACCATTCTTGGCTTTGTTTACACTTGACTTTACAGCCGAACAATATGTACTTCCACTTTACAAGATGTACGCGTGTGTGTGTGTGTGTGTTGCTCTCCATATAACCAGAAGAACTCTTTTGAGGTCAGATGAAAATGACGTTTGGTTCACAGACTGTTGTAGTTCATCCCAAAGGAGTTTGACGAGAAGAAGGTCAGAGCTTTCAACTTTCTCTATGCCAAACCTATCCAACTGTACCTGAATGGCACTCAAGTCTGGCTGGATCATTTTTAAAGTTGGAGGCAGTAATTTGTCAAAAGATTTGACAGGTTTTCAAGACTATTTTGGACAATGCTCGATTCAAATTGCAAAAAAAGTATGCCATGCTTCAATGATAATGGGAATACATGGTGATAAATGTCCAATCGATGTCTACTGGGAAGCCTGGCTATGACTGATCTCTGCCAGACCCTTCTACTAAAATTGGGTTTGAAAGTTTATCACCGTCAACGGCAGTGAAATAGGCAAGAAAAGCTCTTGTTTATTATTATTGTCATCAAGAGTGAATGTGTCTTTCTCAAAAGCCTGTCTTAAATACTTGACCAGGTACTTTTCCAGATAATAAAACAACCGTGACTTCGTTGATGAGGTTTGTTATTGTGTACTTGTGTGCATATGTCATCTTCTCAGTGGAAGGAGAGATTTAATTAGTTTTTAACACATATATGCCAAGGAGAAGGAAGCCAACAGTGGGAGGAGGTCATTCAACACTGGGGGTCTCCCGCCCTAAATGATCAGCTCAACAATGTGTTTCCTCAATGACCTTGGCTCACCCTCAACAATGTGGTTTTGCACACACAAACACACACACACACGCAGCCTTGTTATCTTTTATGGTAATTACATTGGCGCATGTGAGTGTGCGCCCATTCAGGCTTCATCAGTAATCAAAGATGTTCTATTTTTTTCCCTGCTACCACTCTGAGCTGTTTATATTTACAAATGTGTTCATCTGTTAATGCAAATCTAACAACATTCCACTATGGTGACTAAGTAATACACGTGGACCCAGTTTAAAATTATTTCCAGTGTTTTTTCAGGTCATTCCAGAATTGGAGGTTTCTAAAGTCTCCAAAAAAAAAGCCTTCACTTTTTTTATTTTCTGCTCCATGTTCGTCAGTAATTGGTATTTAAACATCAAAGGTTTGCCTAGTGTAATTCAGTTTAAAGTATATGTTTTCTAGCTTTTGTTGCTGTGGAAAGAACAAACTTATTTCCGTCAATACATTTTTTTAAAAGATATTCTCTATTCTGTTTATGTTCTGAGGTAGAGGCATGGGACATTCAATCATAGCCAACCATTTTATAAAGATATGAAAAATAGAACTGCAGAAATAGATTTGCTCTAGCCATTCTTTTTGGGAAAACTTTTTGATGATAACAAATGCAGTGTGTCATGTTATTCACTGTTGTCTTCGTCTGTAATAAAAAGGTTGCGGTAACAGGGTTGCATTCATTTTGTGGGACTCACGTTATAATTCACAAGTGAAATATATATTTAATGTTCCCACAATTAAAAAAGTACCCCCAAAAGTGAAGGTGAGACTTATTTTTATTTAAAATTATATTTGTAAGCAATACAGTGATACCTCTACTTACAAAATATTCAGGTCACAAAAGGCCTCAACAGGAAAAAAAAAGGAGTAGCATGCTCTGTTATCAAAGTGTTTTGTGTTTGCATGTCTTATTAATTGTAATAAATTTCCATATAAAATACGGCTCTACTTACGAAAAATCCACTTCTGGAAAGTTTGTAGGAAGAGGTACCACTCTTTTGTCTCTCGTTTTTTTCTTTTCTTTTTAGAATTTGTCTTTTACATATTTACACAAAAACTCTGGATTACTTGAAATTTAAATGCTAGAAGGTAAAATTCCCTGCAATAGATTTTTGTGTTGCGTTAGGTCCACAGTCTTAATGGAATACAAAAATACACAAATTTAATTACATGGTATGCTGCAGTACGGCAATTGGTCACAATGAGAGATAAGTTAGCACAAATACAAACAAAACTTCCCTTATACAAGTCAATATATGAGGCCAAGACGAGGCTTCAAAGACTAATGATGAAATGACCTGGATGAATAAGACTATTTGAAGGCACTTTTTTTGTGAATTTATCCAGACAACTCGCTTGAAAAAGCACAGGTAGGGGGTGTTTGCATCTTTTTTTTGGAAACAAACGATGGAGAAACAACCTGATGCCAGAGACAGTGATGCATGCACAAGACACATGGTACAGTCCTTGAGCAGATAACACATCCCTCTGGCCTATAGTGTGTCACTCCTCCTCTGCTCATATTTATAATTCAGAAGGTGATCCTCTCCATCTTTACCACTGCTGCAGCCTTCCCAGTCATCCCCGCCACAGATTTATAATTTATCAGCCATGGCTATAAATCTTTGATTGTTTTTAGAGCACCCGTTGGGGATGTACTGTATAATTTAACATTCCGAAGCCGACGTAAGCCGATTCAGCGAGTGCATTCTGCCGTTTTTTTTCTTTTCTCAGTTGATTGCAAGGCCGCTTGAGGATGTAGTGGTTCACTCGCCTGACTCGCCTAGACTTGCAGTCTAGGGTGTAGTCCGCCTTTCCCCCAAAGTTAGCCGGTGTAGACTCACAAGGATCCACGGTACAGAAGATGAATGAATGAATGATTGCAAGGTCAAGAATTTTCCATTTACATGCAGCCAGGCCAGCCTTTTACTATTTTACTGAAACATGTATGCTCTCCACCAAAAGCAGGTTTAAAAATATTTTGCATGCATTTGAAAACCCTGAGATGAGTTAAGAAGGTCATAGTGGAGCAGTTCATTCTTATGACAAAGTTCATAAAAGCAGTCTAAAGGCTTGGAATTCCTAGAAAAAGAGATTTGGTCTAGTTGCCTCAGGTTAGAATTCATCTTAATACATAAGTTGTAATTAACTTTTCTCGTGATCAAATGGAGTTTACTTTACATATAGTGGCATAAAACAGAATTATATCGTTAGTTGATGCCTCCATGAAATAATAAAATGTATTTAAGTTATACATATAAGAAAGTGATGCACTAGCAGATCTTCAAAATAGGAAACATGCCAAGTGTGATTTACTGGTGCAGTACTCACATTGCCAAGAGATTCAGCTTGACCAGAGGACCATAAATACCAAATTGTTGTCCCATTAAACATGGAGTGAAAATGAATTGCACCTTTAGTCTGTTTTTTTTTAGTTTAACTGCACTTGTGGTCTTAATGGTGTCTCCACTGCAGCTGTTGATATTGCTGAGTCAGCTTAATAAAGTGTGCATGGCTGTCACTAATGATTTGCACCACCCCCAATCCCTCACGGTCAATATCGTGAAAGCGGCTGTTCATTCCCTCAATTAGTGGTTCAGGAAAGTTGGTTGGCTGCCTCACTAAAGGGCAATAAGACAAGTTGATTTACAGAGGTTTTCTGATTGGATCAAAGGGATTCCTCAAGTTTCAAGTGTTCATTTGATTGGGCCCTATGATCTTGCTTGTGATTTGATGATCGGCCAAATAAGGGTACAGGCAGTTTGGCAATGTGAAATTTGTATTAAAGGAGGAATCTTTTGAAAGCATATTTATGCCGATCTTTTCAAAATGAGAGATTAATCCTCAATGGCAGCCGACGAGTTATGTTATTGTTACTTTACATTTTGGTTGTTATTCCAGTTCCTGATGGTCATCCTTTATTTTGTGTGGATTTTGGACTTTACATAAGTAGCTGCTGTCAAAAAAGCTACACAAAGCAGATTATACAGACTTTTCATGAAGAAAATTTGAATGACTTTTGCTTTTGAGCCTGCAAGAGTGATTCTCCTTAATATGACCATACTTTTATGTGATCCATTCATTCATTTCCTGAACCGCTTATCCTCACAAGGGCCGTGGGGGGTGTTGGAGCCTATCTCAGCTAACTACGGGCAGCATCGGTGGCCAGCCAATCGCCATTTTTTTATGTTAAACCGCTTCAATTACGACAGTTACTACTTTTACATATACTTTTCTAATCTGAGACCCAAGTAGAACATAGTGTATTGCTTTAATCTGTTATTTATTTTTCCCCATGTAATTATTTATTCATCAATAAGTGGTGAGAGGTTATGGCAAATCATTAAATATATATCTGTTACCCTTACATTTATCAAATGGAGCTCAATGAGAAAATATTTGTGTTGTGTGTTGTATACTGTACCATTACAAAGTAACTACCATTAAGCATTAGAAGAAGCACCATTTATTCCAATTGTCCATTCTCTGTACTCAATTGGATCATGGGGGTGATGGAGTATCTTTGCTCAAGTAGGGAAAGAGACGGTGTACTGAAATTAAGTTATAATGGAAACAAAATTTGATATCACTCAAAAATCTCTATGATTCTAACAAAATGAGCACTGTGAAGACGGGCGGATGTTTTAACAATAAAGTTAGCACTGCTGGCCAAGGACATTTGCAGTGTGCTACTGCATACATTTTTTGCATTAGGAAAGAAAAGTAGGGTAATTCTCTTATCACGCTGAGGTGAAGCTGAGGCTTCTAAAATCCTGCAAGTGACTTAGCACAGATACTGGAAATCCAAAATAAAAAGAATGTCCCTGGATTTCAAAAGTCTAAAAATGCCATCCCCGTGACTTCATCTTAAACGACCTCATTCTAAACCTTCTGCGGGAATTCAACGAAATCATTGGCCAGTAGCTGAAAATGTCTCCAGGTGGCCAGCAAAATGAGTATTGATCTTCTAATTGAACCGTCTTCAAGAAAACAAAACATGTCCAGGCAAACATTGAAGCGTTGCTGCCAACAACCAGCAAGTGTATTTGTACAACAACTTTCTTGTTTGCTTTGAAAAGGCTGCAAAAGTACTTCTTAAATATAACTGAGTGATTACATCCATAGTACTAATGGTTCAAAGTAAATCATTCTAAAATACTTCATTTCAAACACAGTTTAAGACCGGAGTAAAGTGCTAATTTGCGGATTATAGCAGCAAACAGCGCCTGGTGCCTTATTTATGACTTTACAAAATCCTTCTGACACGTACTATTTCAGACTTATTTACTGTAGTCTTTAGATCTACGAATTCCCTATGCTTTGGTGAGCTTGCTCGGGGGTGATGGATGTTGAGGATGCATCAAAGCATACTAATTATGTTTGGCTCACGAAAGGAAGGCACAGCCATTACCGCCTTTGGATCAAATCGAATCTTTTTGCACGCACGCCTTATCTGAAGCTCACTCTTTTGCCGCCTTCTTATCTATCAGTCTCTCAGTGAATGAAGATGGTATGATAACATAACAGACTGTTGTGTATTCCAATCAGGACAGATTTCATTGTCTGCCTTGTTAAAGTACTCACAGACAGTTCCACCCCACTCAAATCCCCCACCCACCCACCCTTTGGGATTCTTCACCGACTGGATGAATGAGAATGTTTCCAAGAAACATTAGGGCATGCTTGACTGTTTTGATAAAACACATAGGTCAGGGGTCACACAACAAGGATTAGAAGTTCTATATTTGTGGGCAGCTTTGAAGGTAAAATGAATAAATAAATAATAGGCGTGACACACTGAAAATGAGACATTATTTTCATCCTTGTCGCTAGTCTGTTTAATCTCTTAAGGTCAAAATCATGACAATTTCTACACTGTTAAATGGTGATGTGCCATTTATGAAAAAACCCTGAGTCTATCAATACAAGTTATTTTCCAGTTATTGTTCAACTTTTTTTTTAAATTCAAGTTTCCTCAAAGTTTTCCTAATTGGATGAAATTGGGTCCCATTAATGGGAGAGTTCATAACTAATATTCTAACATTTTGGATGTTAGATAACACAACAATAAAAATAATAAACACTCCATTACATTTTTATCTATCAGATATAGAAATAAATAGGTGAGTCAAATTCAAATCGAATCAATATCAATGATACAATTCGTGCAAGACTGGAAATAAGTCTCGTACGTTCTCTAGTGGGCAGATTTTGTTATTGCATCAGCAACCTTCATACGTTCAATGGTAATTAGAACTGTGGCCCATTTTAAATCGCATCATTTGTGCCGGGAAGAAATTAATTAATTCACATTCAAAAGTTGAATTATAATGTATTATTACTCAAAAATTCAAACTGCAGAATCTGTAATTCAAGTACTAAATAACAGAAAATCCAAAGTTGTTGTTTATTTTGTTTGTTTGCCCTCAGTAACATTCTAATTTATCATGCAACAACGACAAATGATGGGTTGGAATACCTGGAAAGTTTCCCCCCCCCCCCCTCTGTGCTTACTGCCAATAATTTTTTTTCACAATTTTCTTCTCTGGAAAATATATGTTATGTGCAACCACAGAGAAAGAAGGCTTTTCTAACCCTGTACAAACATAAGGCCCCAGTCCACACACACCGTCTAACGCAAATGCAACCATGTAAATAAACCGAGCACACTCCATAGATCTGCAGTAACAAATTCTCAACAAAAGTTTACACTATTTTACACTACTATTGTAGGTACAAAAAAAAATACAGGTATTAACAATATTATTTTATTGGATTTTTTAATATAAATTTTCATTCGTGAGCACATTTTTATATTAATGAAATTAAATTGACTAGAAAATGCATTTCTGGAGAAATTCTGTGGAAATGGTTTGCTCTGCAAGTCGCTTCTGTTGATTTGGGGTGATTTATGGGTCAATTCTCTGTTAGAATTTCAGGTAACTTCCCATTCATTTTGCACTATTTTTAAACGAATCTGCTGCAAGTGACAGCAACAAATGTCTAATCCATACAAACTGGGAGGGCTGACAGCGAATGATCACGTTGGAGGTGACAGTGATTAACTGCCAATTAGAATGGATTGCACATCCACCACTGTCAATGTGAGTAAATGAGTAAAAGACTTCAGTGGGGAACCTATATAATGTGCTGCCTCAAGATCGACATAAAACTATGAGCTTTATATAGTAGACATCACTCCAGTAGAAGTCAGATGAACATTTTAATTTGGTGCCCATTTCCAGTGAGCCAATGAGCTGCACCCTGGATAACAAATATGTGCTCCGAAATATCTTTACCATTGAATTTTTAGTTCAACTCCAATTTTCCCCACTTGTTTAGCACACTGAGCTAGAATCACATGCATGTGCTTTCACTTTGGGCCACTTCTCACATCCACCCTCTACTGTGCCGTGTATATGCCGAGAAAGAAGAAGCCAGTGAGCCCCGCCTGACCCCTCTCGGCATCAGATCCAATAAGGCAGAAAATATACGAAAAGCTTTGAAGTTAGCAAGATATTGCCGAAGAAAACTCTTCCTGGTCATTCCCAGTGTCTCCACAGAAACAGCTGAAAGACCCGTTCACTTGTCCGTATTACTTTTTTTTTTTCTTCTTCTTTCTGCCGAGGGACAAGTTAAGAAATCCACTCAAAACTACTGACAGTTGGAACTCCTAATCACAATACAGTGGGTAGGCTCTGCTGCACTGAATTTTTTAAAAACTCTAAGATTAAAAGGAAGAAAAAGCAGAGGAAGTCAGTTGTTGTGGGAATACTTTAAGGTAGATGAAAGTATCGCCAGAGACTACAGAGTGTGCTGGTTAGGGCCATTAAAGAATAAATGGTAGGACACTTGGTCATTAAAGAGGGCAGCCAGGCTGTGCAGTCTTCTGCTGATTAGATGAAACCAAATAAACATGATTTTAATGAAGACTGATGAGCTCGGTTACTGGGGGTTTCCTTTCACAAGGGGGTAAAGGCATACTTTCATCTTTCATTCCTTGTTATAGTGCTCTTAAGTGGGTGTTATTTTCTTATACGACTTTTAGACAGCTTTAAACGCCTTAAAAAAACAGGAAGCAACTCCCAGCAATGCGTGTTCATTATTATTTTGTATGTATATATTTACTGTTTTCTGTTATTCCTCCACCCAAGAAGAAAGTAAACATTTCACAGCCACACACTCGGGACAATAAATGTGTAAGCTGTCTCACAAATTGTCATATGTACAATGAAAATTATGGCAATATTTCATGTTTTCACGAACAAGACTGTGCTGTCTGCTGCTAACATTTTTATACACCATAAATGCCTAATCTCTTACCCTAGTTACTTTGAAGCCAAGCAAAACATAGGCTTCATCTTACTGTCTGCTCTCAGCTTTTGTGAAACTCCTGTATTCTAAATAACTAAATGTTCCCCCCTGCAATGCTTTGAAGCTCTTTGAAATACTTTGTCACATTGAAAGTTTGCTCACTTCACTGTATATATTAACAACACTATTTTTGAGTTCCATTTTGATGCATAAAAACCCAACAAAGCGAACATTCCCTGCACACACTTTGGCTACAAGAACACCACTGCTACCTAGTGTAGTGGATGAGCAATAACACTTTATTTTAGTACCAAATAGTCCCCGTGATCACACGTGCCCACCCAGCATCGCCCTACAAGGCCTCAATTCAAAGTTTTCCAACAATATCTCTTCACATTTCTACGTTACTCCAATACTCTCCAGACAGATGGCACTTAAACTCTTAGCTCTTCTGCTTTTGCTGCCAACTCACAACGCTTAAAACGGCCTGAACTCAATGTCTCATGTTTCAGAAACTGTCTTTGATTTATATGAATACTGCCGCAGAGAGACATTGTTTAACTCATGTAAGCTTCAACAAGTCCAACAAGACATACAAACCCATAAACAATCTGCCCTCGACAACCACTCAAGCATTATGTTCCATCCAAAACAAAAGAAAAGGAAATGCTCACTGAACCTTTATTGCACTTTTATTGCTTCAGATATGCAGTGCATTAAGAAAGACAGAGAGAGAAGAGAAAGCCAGAGAAAAAGGGAGAAAAAGTGAGAGAGAAGCATTTTAAATGACATTAAATCACTAATGTCATCTCATCAACACACGATGTATGACATCCAATGGCTCTACTAAGTGACACATTTAACAAAAGCACAATCTCAAACTAAGCTTGCTTTCCATGTGGGTGACAGAGTTCACACAAGTACAAAATACAAAAAAACAACCACAATACTAGTCTGCAAAGCACCAGGAATGCATATTTGATCCAGATGGACAAGCATTGAACAAACAACTGGGCTCCAATGAGCTCTACTATTGCCAGTAATCATCAATAGGCATCTAGCTCATTTATCACTATTATACGTGTAGACTGAATCGATTAAAAAAAACAAAAGTAATCCATCAAGTGGTCTAAAAAGATAAAAGTACAAATCTTGTTCATCACTCGTTAAGTGTTTCTTTCCTTGTTTTCAAGCAGCACTGCACATAAGATTACATTCTGCAAAAGCGATCTGCAAGCACGACCTCCAATACTTCAGCACACATCACAACTGTTTATTCAGTGCGTTCCAGAAAAAAACTTTAACAGGATATGAGAAAAGGTAGGAAACATAAACAGCGAGAAAGTTTATGTCTTGTATAATTTCACAGGTATTGCTGGTCATTCAAATTTTTCTTTAAAAAATCCCATCTACACGTTTACTATTTTGAACCCAAAAAGTAATTCTAGGACCAAGTTACCTAAAACAAAAATAAATATACATTAATTGAAAGCTTAATCACAATTCTAGCGCCAATAATATGAATCAAACGATCAAAATGTATTGCACACAAAGGTCAGAGGATTAAATAATATCTCTATTTAATCAAAAAGTAGTTAAAAGTTGTTAAGTATTTTTTTTTCTGGGGGGGGGGGGGGGGGGTGGGAATTGGGGGTCAGCCAATCACCCAAAACTGATTTCTAAATTATATATAAATAAAACGTGCAATCCAATTTGACTCATAATAGATTGTACGCCTAATAGCAGCTACTGAGTTAATACTTAATTTACTTATTATGAAAACTCAATCTTTTTTTTACCTGATAGTGATCCTACGTGTCACAAAATAAAAGTGGAAAGATTTCATGCTGGTTCTTGCATCCTTTTTTTTTTTACTGAAAGTGGCCCTCGGAGAAAAAAAAAAGTTGGCCCGCCCCTCCCTGAAAAGTACGCTTAAAATATTCAGAAGCATCATCCCATGTGAGGATTAAACTCACGACCTCAAGATTAGGAGACTGACACGCTACCCACATGCGGCGGTGAGTCTCAGAGCACTTGACTTTTTCCTGGAGAAGAAAGAGAACCTGCCTGCTTCCTGCAAATTGTACCACTAATTAATACATGACAGAAAAGTGCACAATGTCTGATGAGTCCATTGCACTGTAGCATGTTATTGTACATCCTTGCTCATCTCTGCTTGTTACTCTTTCACCCATTCAGTTAGTCTGGTTGTTTTTCTACGGTCCTTTCTGCACTTCCCTTTTCGACTCTTGTCGAAGTGGAGCCAGCCGGGGCCTACCAATGACATGAGCCTTGTTCCAGTAAAACTAATAATGACTGAGATTTGTGCAGGCTTAGCATTCTTTCTCCCCTTCACGGCTCAACACTGGGAATGGAACAAGGGGAGGGGTGCGAGGGTCCGGGTCTGAGCGAGGTTTGTTTGAGGGGGGGGAAAGAGGGAGCGAAAAACCTCACCAGAAAGTTTTAAAATGCATCACACACACTGGTCCATTTTCATGGAGCGCAAATCTTTTTTTTTGTATTGCCCCTCCCCGAGTTGAGTTTTCCAGCTTTGCACACTTGCATAAATCATCAACCCCCAGAGACAGTAACACCAGCGTCGGCCCTTCGAGAGCAACACGTGTAAATCTGAACGGCAAATATGAAACACTTTTCACATCTCCTTGACTTCAAACTCCACATAAGGTTCCCCAGATGTGGGAGGAGATAAAACAGGAGGGCAAGGGGGGAGGTCTCGCTCGTGCGCCCCCCTCCCTCTAGCAGAGACATGTGCGCACAGTGTGCCAGCAGACAACTCGGATGCACAGACAGCTGCCATTTCTCTCTTCCCCTTCTTACATTTCTCTCCCCCCGCCACTCCTCTCCTCTCAACTATTCCCTTGCCTTCCGTTTACTTCTGGCCTGCATTTTTCCTCAGCTCGAATATAAAGGCAGGTCCTGTTGGCTAGCGCGTGGATAATTTTGGTGGCGTACGAGCACCGGAGATTCAAAATCTAAGGGGTTAAGAAGTCGGAAAAGGCTGTGAGAAAGAAATTGAAGTCAAGGTGAAAGAACTCTACGTGGACCATGTCGGTTTTTGCCGTGCTGTTGCTGCTGTTGTGCCTGTTGCTGATGTCCTTAGGAAGTGATGCCAGGAGAATCCGGAAAAGAGGACTCAACCACAAGGTGGGACTGATAATGTCACCTTCAACATGATTCCAATGGTTGCAATGAATTTGTATTCCTCTTAGTAATACAGCACAATGGCTGATCTGTTAGAATGCAGAGGCCAAGGTGAAAGGTTAAAGTTGGACAACCATAGAATGTTATGCATATTTTAAAATGATTGCTGAGTGTCAAACAGGTGTCTCATATCTTAACATGATAGCTCTTAGTCCAATATCACAATCAACATTGATGACTACCAACCAAGACATGTTTTTTTTAAATATCAGCAACACACCTTTTGTCATTCACAATAAAACTTTTGAATTATTGTATAATATGGTGGGTAGCAACAACACAGTATAAAATACTGTGTTAGTGCCTCCACCTGTTGCCAGGTAAATCATTTTTGACATAATTATTTTTGTTTTAGATCAGTTTTCAATGAATCTAAAACAATGAATGAATCTAATGCATCTAAAACTATACAATGAAATCATTTTCTAGAATAGAAATAAATGGAATATTACAAGCAATATTACTGGCATGCTGAAGATGTTCTCATTTCCCCTGTTGTTTTCTTTACTGTTTCCGATTTCATGTTTAAATAGCATGCCTTCCAGTCTTAAATATTCTTGTTGTAGGTAGAGTCGCACTTCACTGTGATTCTCTACGTTATTATTTTTGAGTGGGGTGGATTCTAGAAGAAGCTTTATGTAAGACTAAAGAAAGATTAGGTCAAAGGCCACATCTAATTTTTGTTAGGCCGTCCTTCTTCTGAAATGAATCACCAACATCAAACAACATGCCATTGTTGGTTTTTCTATACAGGCAGTTATGAAAACTGAGTCCATGGCTTGTGCGACTGAATAACAGATTAACGTAGACGCATTGATTTTTGTTTTCTAAAAAAACAAGTGGAGGCCCTACTAATTGATGCGAAGCAAAGTGTTAAATCCTGGAATAAGTCAGCCGTTTTCATATTTCCATGTCAGCTACTGACGAGCACACTGGATGCCAAAACCGGTGTGTGCGTGTGTGGACCGGGCCAATGCTCGTTAACTCGACTCAGTGCGTCTGAGTGATCAAAAGTTCAGCGGACCGTGCCGCCTTGTCATCTCTTCAGCATCTCTTCAACATTCTCACTTTCTGGCCACTTCACAACAAGACCGGTTCTTTGCTTCCTTCAGCGGCTGAACGTTCAGCACTCCCTATGAATACTTTCTCTTCTCTTTTGGGGTCATGTGCTTGTTATTATTTAACTAACGTTTGTCTTGGCTCAGTTTTTCTGTCTCCGGGGGGGTTGGGGGAATAAATAAAAAAAATCAAAGGATGCAAGGGCCAACTTTAAAAAAAAATCCTTCCACGTTCATTTTTGTTAAAGAGAAGAATATAAATTGGCAAGAAAAAGTTATTGTATAGATATTTTTAAGTAATCATTCATTGGCTGCCATATATATATATATATATATATATATATATATATATATATATATATAATTTACATATATATATACATATATATACACATGAATACACACTACACATACACACACACATACATACATATTTACATATATATATATACATATACATATACACATACATATATATAGTACACATGAATACATATACACATACACACATATATATACATATACACATACATATATAGTACACATGAATACATATACACATACATACATACACACACATATATACATACACACAACTCTAAACATTTCTCCATGACTTACAGACTTAGAAAATACACCTATAAAATACAAAAATCTATTAAAATGAATATATATATACATATATATATATATACATATACATATATATATATATATACATATATATATACACATATATGGCAACACAAGCATTAAAAAGGAAAATGTACACATTTAGGGTATTTACTGCCACAGGGGGCTGTTCTTTGAAAGCACCTGCACTCCATGCACACACACACACATTAGTGAAAGAGTCTCGTGCAGACAAAACACAGTCTGACCTGCACCTGCATGGACATGTCTGCATGCAGCAAGGGGGGAGTCATTTCCTGATAAAATCATTTCAACATATGATTGATCTGAATTTGAGCACTATATTCTATCCCTATTACTTTACATTCAACTTTTTTCTCCAGTTCCACCGACTATTAAATACTCAGGTATGGCTCTTGTGCAGGTTCGGTTTACAATTTATCTGCTGTGGGATGCCACTCTTTCAAGTTCCAGCATGTCTGCTTCTGCACATTTTATGTTGAAGGGCTATTCTAAATGACTACTGATCGTCCGCCACTGAAACTGTCATTTAACATTCCTCAGTGCACTTTAAACAATAACAACAGTGATAGTATAGAATTTACACCTCTTTGAAAATCATAACAATAATTTCTGTGTATTTGTGACCTAGTAAAGCAGAATTTATATTGTTGCTCTGTTTTCTTTGTTTAAGTATCGTAAGTTTTAAGATGTAAAAAGTTACTGTGTGGTCAATGTAAAAACAGTTCATTTTTAGAGTGACTCTGGTACATCTATCACAATTACGATAACTACAAAACAATGGCAGTCACAAAAATAGTAAAGGGGTCACACACAACAGGATCTGCTATGCATTAAACCTATACATCATAACAAGCAGGAAGGAAATGTTCCAGATTTTGCTGGAGATTATTTCAGGAAGCATTAGGAAGCGATCGGATACAAGATAGAGAGTAGTTATGTTGTTATCAAATCCCACTAGGCATTGTCCTCCTTGTGAATGACTATTAACTGTACTCAAGTTACTCGTTCGACTACTGCAACAATTTGCTATTTGTTCCACTTCAGTAGTGTGATAAATTCCTTCCCAAGCCTTGTAGTCTGAATCAAGAAGCCCCAAAACAATCAGTTGACATGTTGCCATAATCAACTAATTTGTGTCTAAACATGCACTCAAAGAGTGTGATACATCTACCCGTGCCAAACATCATTGGCTTCTGTTTTCCGACTTGGATTATGAGCATGTTTGTCAATGCTGCCAAAGAGTCGACCCAGTTTGAATCATTGTATGCAGCCTCCGGCCTGATTACCTGATTAAACAAAAGAGAAAATGAAAGCAATCAGAAATTAATTGAGTGAGTAAGACTGAGATTCTTACTTGGTTTTGGAAGGCAAATATTCCATCTAATTCCACACGTGCAACCAGTGAAGTATATAGCGAGTTCTACATGATTTCTATGCCGAAGAAAGGAATGCAAGCCTCAAATAACAGAACCCGAGTGTTTGCAACGTCAAACCACAGAAACAATGGCTCTGATGCGCATTCCATCATGTTAGCACGAAAGAGCAAAAGTCAGCAGCAGTGTGCACATTCCTGGCAGCATGCGAGCAGTGAAAACTCGGGCCTTCACAATTTATGTTTGTCAAAGCCACTAAGGTGTATTGAGGCGAGGAGTCACTTGCCTCCGGGTCTCTAGGTCTACTGCTATGCGCTCTCAGAATCACCATTAAAGTTTGCGAGTGTTTCAACTGTAATCTGCCATCCCCATCGAGGTCAAGACATCCATTGTACACTTTGCTGACCCCTCACGGTCGATTTTACAGACAATTTCCTAATCCACACAGTTTTTTGTCTCCCAAGGACTACGAGTACCCCAACCACCCGCAGTCCGCGCAGCATCAGAAGAACGACCGCTGCCCGCCGCCACCTCAGATGCTCCCCGAGCGGGCCTGCGAGGTGCCGGGCTGCCGCTCAGACTCGGAGTGTGAGCGCCACAAACGTTGCTGCTACAACGGCTGCATCTACGCCTGCCTGGAGTCTGTTCAGCCGCCACCGGGTCGGTGAATGGAGCCAAAAGGTTCATGGTCTTGTTACAAGGAAGTGTTACAAGCCAAATCCCGTGTCTGTGTTTTTATGATCAGTTCTGGACTGGCTGGTGCAGCCCAAGCCTCGGTGGTTGGGAGGTAACGGCTGGCTACTCGATGGTCCTGAGGAGGTGCTGCAAGGTCAGTAGACCGCTCTCCCGACTATTTCCAATCATAGTTGCTTGTTCATGAATGTGAATTTGTTTATATGCACTGACAAGCTGAGGCATGCAGTACAACCGAGGACGGCGATGAGCCTCTCCACTGTCCGACAGGCTACGAGTGCCACATCATTAACCCAGGAAACCCTGCTGCTGGCATCCCCAACCGGGGACAATGCATCAAGCAGCGTGCCAACTCTGGTATGATAGGCATTCTTACCGTCTTATCTTAGATACAGTACTTCTCTTCCTTTGAATCAGAAGATTTGATTAACTATTCATTCATTCATTATCCATACCCCTTATCCTCACAAGGATCGCAGGGGGTTGCTGGATCATATCCCAGCAAACTATGGGCACCAGGCGAGTGACACTCTGAATTGGTGGTCAGCCAATCAAAGGGCAGAAGGGGACACACAATCATTTACGCACACACTTATACCAAGGGACAACTTAAACTGTTCAACCAGCCTACCACACATGTTTCTGGAATGTGGGAGGAAACTGGAGTACCCGGAGAAAACCCAGCCAAGCCCAGGGAGAACATCCAAACAAACAAAAAAGGAATTTGGGATTTTTCAGCATTTACTAGTACACAGCACCCCCTACGACCTTGGTGAGGATAAGCGTTAGAGAAGATGAATGAATAATCTATTCTATATGGCACATTGATTGATTAGCTGCTGAGATATGCCTTTTATTTTCGTCTTGTTTTAGATGGACGGGGTTTAAGGCACAAATTTTTCAAGGACTATTTAGGTAAGTGAGGTAATATGAAAAAATAAAAACACATCATCATCCCGTCTGACTTGATCAATATTCTTTCAGGTACCAGTACAAACAATGCAGTAGGCTACGAGAAACATCACAAACACCTGGGATAAGCAACCCACATTCTGTCGCCTTTCCCAGTTAAACTACATTTTGTGTTCTAAGATCTCAAATGAAACGGTCAACAATCCCACCAATTAGAGACGTGCTAAAGCTGCATTTTGTCACCATTCAATCGGAAATGTTCTTTTTCTCCTGTCGAAACCCTAACTTCAGGCATGTTAATATCTCACTGCCAAAGAAATAGTGCTTTTATACATTATTAAACACTTTTGTGTGAAAGACAGAAGTGACTGCATCAATGCGGCTTACCAAATATCTCAAAAGTACTAAAGAATAGTATTAATACCTTGAAAGGACAGAATAATATTAATATATTTTTACATGATTTGTGAATTCAGTGTTTACATTTTCCAACTAATTATGATCCGTATGAAATATTACGTGAATGGGTGACTTCCTTATAGTGTAAATTTTCTTATCATGAATTGTGTCGGAGGATCGTCATACTGATTGATTGACAGAAATTGATGAATTCAATTAAATGAAGACAAACGGAGTGGACCACATTGCTGCAACTAACAGAGGGACTGCTGATTTAGTCTCCGATAGTCTATTACTTTATATTAAGTGGACAATTTGACAGCAAATTGGGACAGGGGTGTCCAAACCTCCAATGGCCGCTTTAAAAAATAAATCAAAGGATGCAAGGGCAGACTTGTAAATATTTCCACTTTTATTTGTTAAGTGTATGATCTGAATTATGTTTAAAAAAAGTTTAGTTTTCTGCGTTTGTTTTAACATGTCCATCTAATGTTAACACTGAGAAGTGCAACGTAGGTTGAATTTAAGCTTCTTGTTCAGGCCCCATTTAATTATATTTTCAGGCAGGGCAAAGAATGCCTGTGGGCCATAGTTTGGACATCCCTGGCAGAGGACTTTGAGCAATTTCTAAACAGACCATAACATTTTTTATTTAAGACCAAGATTGTTGATTGTTATTTTATTCCATTATTGATCAACCAAATGTTGTTTCTATTAGTGAGCTTATGAACTACAATATATATTTTGTTTTTAAGAGTGAATCTCCCTTGCAAGGTTAAGGTTTTAAGGGTGGTCAGTTGGAACATAAATGGAGGCCATCTGCGTTGAAAGTATTCACTTTTTTTCCTCAAGGCCAAATTTCCTGCCCTGAAACCTGGAACGTTTTATGGCCGAACATTTCCACATGTGGGATTTAGCTTAAGATGTTTGTAAACCAGACAGATTCAATATACTAGCGAGAAATTATAAATGATAAATAATACATGCCATTAGAATTGGATTTGTGGACTTGTATAGCGCAGCATTATTTATCACCTGGCCAAAACACAGAATAGTGTGACTGTGCCTCAATGACGGTGCTCGGTTTCTTTCAGCCTGCAGTAACAAAAAGCAGAATAAGCTGATTTTCTGTACAAATTTATATAATGAGGTGCATGTGTTGAAAAACACAGTAAGCATGAACTCTGGTGCTGTATTGTTTTTGCTGAATAAAACACAATTTGTGAAATAAAAGGTATTGTGTCATGTCATTTCAAGATGGTATTGTTTCTAGATTTACAGTAAACACATGCACTGCTATATTGAAATTAAGTCCAATTTTAACAATTTGCAGGAGGCTAAGAGTAGTGTAAGATAAAATGTAATGGCACATGACACTGGGACTGGGTTTGTTTTTTGTATCTTAAATTCTAATCAGTGGCCGTGGAGATTTTTTGATGGAAAATCTTAGTAGCTGCACTATCAATTATGTTTCGCAATATGACGTACTGTATTGTTAAATAAGGAATTCCTACAGTAGTATATCCATTTCTTTAAGTGAACTGTTTTCTAAAATAACATAAATTCCTACTTCTTCCAGAAATTCTGGTCTTGATGAATCCAGTAGGTGTCAGTGTAGCTCAAAGCATCCCTTCCACGAATGAGTTTCATAGTATCTCAACACTTTTAGTATTAAAGACACTACAGTTTTATTTATATATATATATATATATATATATATATATATATATATATATATATATATATATATATATATATATATATACACACACATATATATGTGTATATATATATATTCATTTTAATAGATTTTTTTATTTTATAGGTGTATTTTCTAAGTCTGTAAGTCATGGAGAAATGTTTAGAGTTGATTATGATAACTGATGTTTGGGGAAAATAAAAATGATAATACTAATAATAATGATATTAATAGTGATTTGTTGTAATCAATATATTTTAACCTTATTTTAATCTCCATGTCATTACATGGCAAGATTTATTTATATAAAGGTGATTCCCAAAAATACACAAATTGAAGTCAAGTCACATATATTCATGCAACCTATAAACTCAAATCTCCTTCAGGGGAAAAGGCATTGAGAATGGACCGCAAATCTGTGATCCCCTTTCCAGGATGATCGGGTTAAAGTAAAGGTATCACATGAAGTAGTATTTTCAAATGGTATCAAAAAACAGCAGGAGTCTATCTGACAAGATGAAGCGTGATATGTGGATTCTCGGGAGAAGGGCCTGATTTGATCAGATGGCTGGACTAGTGCTCCTTTGTCTCACTGCTCTGAAGTTTTCATAAACTCTGAAGTACACAAGTCAAGCTTGTCATTGGACTTGATGTGCATTTGGCCAACCTTGTAACATTGTGGGGATTGCACTTCTCTTCTATTCTGCTGAACCCTTGACCTGGATAAGGTTTCTCACCCATCTTTCTCTCTTCATCAGTCTTTTTGAATTAAAGCCAGCATTCGGTGAGAGCACTCACCCACTTCTAAAAAATAATCCATCAACGGCATTGAGTACAGTAATCAGAGATAATATTCTGAAATCCATTCACTGCTTCCTGAACTGTGCTTATTCACATTCCGCACGTGTGATTTTGCAGCACAATTACTGTATGTATTTGTGCAATACAGCAGCCTATGTCTTGTTGCCGGGCTTTGTCACATGGCTCTAGCATCACTGCACGTGAATCTACGTGTGTGGAACAGTAGCAGCATCTTTTGAGATCGGAATCATTTTATCACTCCTACCCCAAGAGCAAGGAACTTCAATGCTTTACCAGCCCCTAAGCAAATAGTTTCAGAGCAGGGAAAGAGGTAAACATTAATCAACGATACAAGAAAGGGTGTGTTGCCACCCAGGGAGGTTTGTTAATGAATGCATAGCTTGCTTGGTGGGTCCATATTCCTTTAAGCGTGAGTCATGCAGTCGAGAGCTGTGAAACAGCATATGCCAACATCCTCCCCCAACGCACCTTCTCCTTCCATCGTCAACGACTCAGGAGAATTGTTGTGTAATATATTGCGAGGTGTTATCTAAAATGTTATATAAAAAGATCGGCTTGTTTTCCATGCTTGATTCACTGATGTGCTCATATTATAATATATCATTTACATCTAAAATTAGCATAACTGAGACAAGGTCAATATATATAGCTTAGTGCTTTTTAACTCTTTTGCTGCTTCTGAATGCTTCAGATGTTGAAACCATTGAAACAGATCCTTCTGTGATTTTAGTCATTTCATTTCCCTCTTTTTGGGGTGAAATTTTAACTGCCTTAAGTGTCTTTTGCTGCATATTATACAGTGTGCCATCTTATTTTTGTTTTTCTATGTATAAAAATTTGAAGTGCCTTATGTGATGGGCCAAAGTTTCTTATATTACGTGCCAGAGTGACTCCTATTTTTTTCTGTTAACATTTTTTCTCCTTTGTATATTTCCTGCATTGCAATGCACCTTATTGCATTGTCCTGTTGTTTCTTTAATATTGTTTTGTTATTTTTAAATTACGTCTTTGACCAATGCCATTTTTAATATTAATTTTGGCCCCAAAAGAGGAAAAACTGGCTTTTTCCTGGGTACAAAAGAAAATAAATTCATATTTTGTGCTTTCTGTAGCAAATTTGGGCTTTAATGGTGAAATCCGAGTTACGCGGAAATACGCTTGACATCATGTAGGAACGGGATTCATTCCTAACTTGAGGACTCCAGTATTAATGACCTGTGTGTTCTATTACACTAGCAATGGCGCAATGACCGGCCACAAATCGTGATTCTTTCAATGGGACATCTGGTGATTGACAAAGGTCGGCCGGCTACTTCAGAAGATTACACCAGAGTCTTTGACAGTAATACTATTAACACCTAAAAACGCCTTCAGATAATCTGAATGTAAACCTGTATGTTTCTAATTGACACCGTGTGAAATACTATCACCGCAAGCACTTCAGTACCTTCAGTCAGTAGATGAGGCATCAATTCCTCGTTTAAGCCCTTGTAATTGGCGTAATTATTGTCATTTGAAGGCAGTGTATTGTTTGTGTGTCAAATGAGAGCACAAAGGAGGATCACCTTGCTGGGTTTGCTTTGAGAGGTGACAGGAGGGATAATACTTAAGGGCTAAAAATGCTCAACTTATTGGTGTGACAACGCTCACGTTTACATTTCTCGATAGGACCACCGAAAACGGTACATGAGAGTGTCTAGCTTCATACGCTTGTGAATGAAGTTAAAACTTTGCATTCAGTATAAATGCCTTTCATATTCTAAAAATAGTGGAATTATATTTTCACGTACATTATTAAAAAAAATCGAGATTAGAGTCTTTCTATCTGATGACACTGTAGCGTGACCACGCTGCCCACTGTTTCTACTTTCAGGAACAGACCCAGCGTTGGTTTTTAGATAGTGAGTGGATCTGAGACTCATGTTTATCTTCTTGCATGGTTGTTATAAAAAAGATGAAAAATGTCTAGATCATGAGAGGATTACGTAGTTATACACTAGGCGGTCTACACGGACGAGCAGAGTTGAGACATTACTACAGTAATAGGTCAGCTGCTGCCTGAACCAGCAGACAAGGAAAAGCACACATGACATCAAGCGGTCATAATCCTTCAGTCAATAGCAGTAATATAATAATCCCCTAATAATAATAAACGTTGTTCAGTTAAATGTTGATAAATACTTATTGATGCCCTCAAAAAAATGGATGCAACTCCAGTATAACATTGCCCTGGTAAGCATCAGTACCTGTTTTCCAATGTTTCCATATGGAGCATTTGTGGGTCAGTTGCCAGTCCAAGTCCAAAAGATGAGTGGGAGACTCAGTAGCCAAGACGTATAGACAGAACTGTAATGGAATACAGAAAATGGTTCAGAAATAGCACGTTTGGTGTCATCAAAACAAGATGATACACTGCTTATAATTTGGAGGGAGGGGGACCTGCAAAGATGATCCTGCCATTCCTTTTAATGAAGAGTAACAGAAAAGACATACAAACTTAGGACTGGGTAAAATTAACAAAGAAACAAACCTAATGGGGATGACACATCCGCACACCGATGACGACATAACCAAGAAAAAGCAAGAATCCCACACAGACTGACAACAACACAGGGTTTAAATACATGGTCAGGGGATCACAAGACAATTACAAACACCATGGTCACACGAGGGAAAGAGCGCCGGAAAGACAGCTAATCACACGGACAGCACACACAAGGAAAAACAAACCCACCCCAAAAACCCAACATAACGTGACAGATATGTTCTACTCATGATCACACTCATTCAAAGAAGAATGCTCTTTAAGTCCTAAACTTGCCGACTTGTCACATAACAATACCAGTGTCCAGTTTTCAAACATTTTAGTCTAGGAACAGATTTTTGCCACAAATGCAGGGCAAAAAGGAATCTGAAAGCCCTTGCTCTTGATGACTTGGTCTCCAAGATACAGCTAAGAAAAGTCTGAACCACAGGGGAGCCCTTTTGGAGCTGTTCTACCTCTCACTCACACTTCATTAGTTACATGAAGAGTTTACCCAGGATTATATCAGTATCTATAGTAACCCCTCCTCTTCTCCAGCGCCCCTCCATCAAGACACACTCCCAGAGGCTTCTATAACAGGAATCTAAGTGGCAGGCCTTTGCCACCAATGTCTCCAACTGCAGGATGGGTCCCTAGTTGAGTCACATTCACATGTCACTTCCAGCAGAAAACACTGAGGAAAAACTCCCTCACCAGGTACAGTGAAAGAGCAGAGACACAGTTGCACTGCTCTGTGTGTCAGCTACCACCCTTATTTAGTGAATCCTGAACAACGGGCAATCAGAGAGGGAACACCCGCAGCAAGACTTCAGTGTGAGGTAATACATTCACTTCATAGAGCATTCAAGAACAGAACTGGGACCTTTCAGTACAAGATACAGACATTGTTGTGCCTCAGACAGTTATACTATCACTTCTAACCTACCAAATACTTTGCATCCCTCTGAATGACAGTGGATGAGTGGAAGTTGACAACTGGATGTAGTTGTGGAAGCATGGAGGAATTGCATGATGCGGGATGCCAGAACCTCACCTTCATGTGGTGGATTTAATCTGCTCCATGGGTGCTGTTGGAACAGGAACAGGAGGATACAAACTGAGGTATGCTTCTACAAATGAGTAATTAATACACGATGATATGAACATGTATGTACATAGGTTCGTTAGGTTCATCCAATTGTACGTTTATCCTTAGGTTTTTCCAATTCAGCTTTCAATAAAAAAGGCATCTGTAGTCACATCACATTTAATTCTTGCAAGAAGAGAATACATCCGGACCGCTCGGCCGACCAAGATTATTCTAACGAGTGGCATTATGTCCTGCCCATTTAAGGCCTCAAATCAAAACAATTACAAGGTTATCGACTCGATCCAATTGCGTAAGCAAGAAACAAAACAATTCTATAATCAAGCAAACCTAGCGTCATACTAGCGTCACAAATTAAAACAATATGCTTGATAGCCATCCGCTGACCCAACAACAATTTAAGCGTCCTTCACAGATCTTCATTGCGAACTCGCATCTGGGGAAAAGGTTGAGGTGTATCTTCCAGTACTCAGTCCTCGGAGCAAGAACTTAGTGTATTGTTTTATGTCCTTGCGAACTCGTATCTCTCGCTGGACCCAGCTGTCCTGGAGAGCGACCTTGGCGTAAGCGTTTGTCTTCGTTGAAAGCGATCAACACATATAACTATATTGTTTAATATAGTTACACATTTAGGATGAGCATTACTATTCCTAATAAGCAAATATATTGATTAATATAGTAAGCATGTATATTATAAGGCTTTATATTCATTGCAAACACATTTATAATAATGATTACTCCATCATTCCCCCCTATATTATAAATTTGCACATGATCCCCTTAATAAAACTTCCTTTCAGCTTTATTCCATTAATTCCAAATGAACATATAGTAACATCCCAGAATTAACCCAACAATATCATACATGATATGATCATACATCAATACGTAGGCATTGTTTGCGCAAAGGCTTATTTTCGTTCTTTAATTTGTTGTACGGCAAGTTTTGACACATGCAAAATTGGACTTGTAATATTACCCAAAACAACATTGAGCATCCAAAATAGTCAATATTACGCGCATATGGCACAAATCCTATCAAGTCCACAATCATCAAGTGTCATAGAATTAACGAGCGCTCAAATATGGCCTTAAAATAGAGAACTTGGTAAGAATAAGTGGATTGATTGTTTTGTACTGATGAGAGAAATGCTCAAGACCTCATTGTCGTCTGTTTGGTTCCAATTATAGATGAGCTTCTAAGTGATGAATGCCAATTTATTGCTAATCAAGTTCAATATAAGAAAGGTCTACATGAGTGTTTTCTTCTTGTGAGTGGTCCGCTCTAGCAGCTGAGGCCATTCATAATCTCTGGCCCAAATCTAGACTATTGCATGATGCTCGCTTTGTACAGCAACCTAATATTCATCAACCTCTGCAAACAACAGTTGCTTTGGGAATCAACGTGCGTAATAGGCAGCTTCTTGAATAGGCACACATACTGTCTCAGGGGCGAGATGGATTACTGGAGTGACCACTGCTGTTGCATAAGCGCTTTCAGCTAATCATACTCATCTTCCTGGTCCCATATCACCTGGATAAACATTGTTGCTTACCTCCTGCTGAGGGATTTAGTCTATGGAAAGTAAACCACTCACTTGCATGTTCAGCATGTGGAAAACGCCCTCTCATAATCAACCCGTTATATAACTCGCTGTTTCTAAACACTGACCTTGCAGAATTATCAGCCTCTCTTTAATAACTTACCCTGAACTCATTTGCGGCGACGGGCGTCAAACCCATTGAGGCCGGGAGGTTTGAACCTACCTGGTTAAAAGATTGGAATTGTCTATTGCTGTTACTGACAGCGATTGTGTCCCCAATGCAAGCAATACTCTCTTCCAACAGTGGACAAGTTTACATATAAGTCCTCACTTCAACCCAATTGAGATGGTCTGGAATGGTTTTAATGGAGCTATTCAGGCCAGGGGTTTTCCTGAACTGCCAAGGTTCAAACTACTATTTAAATTTTCAGCCTTCTCATCTGCAGATGCAGAAAACGTTTAGGTGAACAACATGCCTTTTATACTTAGATGGAGCTGTTCAGTTCATTCACTTTTTCCTCCATGTCTGTTTAATATTTACTGTACATAATCCTTTCAACAAATTAATTACATCTCATCTCATTTTCTGATTCGCTTTGTCCTCACTAGGGTCGCGGGGGGTACTGGAGCCTATCCCAGCTGAATTTGGGCCAGAGGTGGGGGACACCCTGAATTGGCGGCCAGCTAATCGCAGGACACAAGGAGACAAACAACCATTCATGCCCACACTCATACCTAGAGGCAATTCAGAGTGTCCAATCAACCTACCATGCATGTCTTTGGAATGTGGAAGGAAACCGGAGTACCCGGAGAAAACCCACGCAGGCCCAGGGAGAACATGCAAACTCAACACAAGTAGACCGACCTGGATTTGAACCCCCACTGTGAGGCCGACGCGCTAACCACTCAGCCGCCGGGCCGCAAAAATTAATATCATTTTTATAAAAAAAATCGGAAAAGAAAATCTTTGCATTTATTAATTGAAGCAGCACAATTTGTTTAATTTTTTCGATTCTGATAAACCTCAGACAACATTCATGACCAGTTCTGGCTTCCACCCACCTCTTCAACCTGCTTCCCTGGTAGGTGCTACAGGACCATAACAGCCAAGACAAACAGACTCAAGGACAGTTTCTTTCCAAGAGCCGTCACCATACTCGAGTTCTGCACCTAGGAGGACCTAATCAAGACTAATTTCTTTATCTTGCACATGCACTAAAACTCCATAGGCTGCTAACCACTTTTTTCACTTTTTGTATGTAACCATTTATTCATGTTAACTGTACTTATCAATGTTATCAACTTATTCATTATGTTGACTACTTATTTATTACTTGTTTATTTATTATTTATTGATTATTTATCCATACGCTTGTTTACTTGTTGTTGTTATTTGTGCACTTCCCTACTTATGTTGTTGACTACTTATTTATTGAATGTTTATTTATTATTTATTTTTTATTCATCTGTTTATTATTCAGCATTATTATTTATCTCATTTCATCTAATTTTCTGAACCTCTTTATAATCATTAGGGTTGTGGGGGGTGCTGGAGCCAGTCCCAGCTGTCTCCGGCCCAGAGGCGGGGGACACCCTGAATCAGTGGCGAGCCGATCGGAGGATTATTATTTTGTTTTTTCCATTGTTATTTATGCAATTCGTGGTGAAGCTTTAAATCATAATTGTATAATGACCATAAAAGCATTTAATTCCATTCAATTCAAATCTAGCAAATTCCAGAGGGTTCACATACCTTTTTTAACCACTCTAAAACTGTATGTCAAAAAGTACCCCAGTACATTAAAAACGTACTCAAAAGTTATACCTCTCAAAATAGCAATAATCATAAATAGTGATCATTAAAAAAAACAGTATATTTCTTTTCCCTACAGTGTTTTGAAATGACGTGCTGAGGCTGTGTGTCAAATTGGTTGCAGGGAATCCTTATCATGCCTTAGATGGTGCAGATGGTGAGGGAGCTTCGGGAGAATACTGAGCGGCGTGCATCGGTGGAAGGGTCCGTATTGGGAGGAGGAAGCTCAGTGTAGGTTGGCTGAGCGGAGAGGCAGAAGGCAAGAGAGAGAGAGATATACACGAGCGTTTATCTATATCGGGACATCCCCATCTGTCCTGACAGAAACCTGACCAGGTGGCTCCTTAGCTGGGAGCGGAGCCTACAACAGCTTGCCTCTCACGTTAATCTCCACATTGGTGACGCCAGCAGTGTACGTAAAACCCAGTGTGCGTTTGTTTTGTGGTCTGTTCTTCAGACCAGTTTCCAGGGGATTCACGCATTGAGACAGCGCCTTCTTTTTGGCCATTAGACAGAGCGGGGATACTATGTTAATTATTTTTGCTTGGATTCTCTAAAGACACGCACATCAAAATTCACTTTTTGCATTTGCACTATTATCATGTTGCCAGAAATAAATAAGGTAAGATAACATTATGTTTATTAATACTCTAAACACACTATATGTATTTTGGTTGTTATATATCTACTATATGTATATGTACATCTATTCATTTATTCATTCATTCATTTTCCGAACCGCTTATCCCCACAAGGGTGGTCTTGGAGCCTATCCCTTCTAACTACGGTCACCAGGCAGGGGACACCCTGAATCGGTGGCCAGGCAATATATCAACATTTATGTATGTTTGACGTCTTTGGATGCATGAGTGCATATAATTATCAACACGGGGTCTATATTTTTGCTTGCTGTTATGGATCTACTTTGATACATTTTTAGGAAAGCCCTAGAATGCATGAGTTGTATTGATAAACTCAATATTCTCACTGCTTAATATATATAAATAAATATATAGGCATTCAGATATTCAACTTAAATCATCAAACCAAATTTCATTTCCTGGCCCCTTATTTGTGATGGAGGAAACTGAGATCTCTTTCTTTTTGGGTCATTGCTTCCAACATTCATGTTTTAAAATGTGAATTGAGTGAAATGTTACTTTACTTTCATCTCATTTGTTGACCGTGTGAACCAAGTCAGCATCATACACAGCTTCCCTTGTGCACCTGCTGAGTTGAGTGTTCACTGTTTTACTTGTAGTTATGTTGCCTAAGAAATGAGGCTATTTGGATATGTATTTTGGTTGATTTTTGTTTATATTTCAGCAATACCATTTTCCATTATGACTAGCCTATGTGCTTAGTATGCAAAGAGAATATCAAACAAGTAAGGTCAAAGAATTTAGCATGTATATATATATCACAGTTGCTTTGTAACATCTATGATTCACAGTCTTTGGTTATGCTTTCTTAAATCTATTAATGACAGTGGAACTGGGAAAGCTGGAAGTGAATGATCAATTTTGCCAAGTTAAATGGTTAGGACATCTAGCATCAATGGCTACCATTGGCAGAAACTGAGTTAAGGACTCAGGAACTTTGTCACGTGATGTCATAGAGCTCAACATTCATGAGTCAACTCTATCCATCCAGGTGAGTTTTTACATGTCATCAGCCACAAGGACCTACATTCCACCTGCTTTGGATTGCAACATGACAACAGTGAAGACCCCCTGCGTTTTTTTTCTAACCTATAGAAGACTGAAGCCAACAGGCCCTTTCTGGATCTTGTTTACTTATAGAGTACTGGAAGTACTTTCAGTCCAGATGAGAAATTTGGGATTAATGTTGTTGGGTTTGCTTAACACAGGAGAGGCTTTAGATTATAGCAAGTCTTTTTATATCAGTCAGTACATCTGTTTCAATTCTTCCTCCCATTCAGGGCAGGTAGAGTGATCGGCACATATTTCCAAATGGGGCTAAGCTTTATTTCACCCATAAGGAGCCAAGACAGGCTCACACACTGATTAAAAAGGCACGTGCGAGCCAGATTGGTGGCAAGGGGGACTCATCCCAAATACCTCAGGTCCTTTTTTTAGAACAGGAAAGTCTTTTGCTAATGACAAAGAGTATGCTTTTCTGGTACACATTCAGGCATACTCGTGCAAGCATGTGAACCAAGGGGGAAAAGTGCGGCATATTGGTTGTTGCTGGATTTTTATGGAAGTGATGTATTTTTAGATCCCAGTGCATTATTTTTGGGAGCTTGGCTACGATCTTGCTCGGCTCCCTGCAGTATGTTCGTGTATGTGCCCGTGCCAAAGACAGTGTCTAGAAAATAGGAGAATAAATCTCTGCATGAGTGCAAAAGGATTCCTTTATCAGTAATTGTATGTGAATTTCTACCCCCATTGCCGTAATTTCACGGTGTCAAAAAAGTAATAGCTTTAGCTATGGTTTAAATCTTATTTTTCCGCCCCCAGACATCACGACCAGAGGCTTTCCCTCACAGACAGCCAGCAGAGGGAAGTCGTCTTGGGACCACCCGATCCTGCCTACAGGTCCATTTTTAACATCTTGAAGAAGATTAATCAAAATTTCGAACATTATGAAGGCTGTCTTTGTTTAAGGCAAATAGAGGGGTGGCCGCTTGTGTAAACATTTTTCTAATGCCAGAAATTGGTCTTATCTTTAACCCCCTAGGACTGGCGTCAACATATGTGTACATCACATTTTTGGTTGTCACAAGACTACAATGTTAAATCTTGGACTTCAAGGGCCTGGCGTCCACTTATGATGTGGACATCATTTTTCTCAGAAACTACATCATGTAAAAAGATAATTCTTTGTTTTTACACACATCAGGTCCCAAATAGCCTAACTTTCAAAGAAAAAAGAAAAATGCATGCTTTGCAAGAGTTTGGGTCTTAGGAGGTTAACAATTCTTTAATGCAGTTCATTGCACTGGCATTAATAATGCAGATCCCTATTTTTTCATGCCACAAAGTCATTGTAATTGCTTTAACCGGACACATTTGTGGAATAGCAGGTAACAACATAAAGGCATGTCCCAAATTTCCTCCGTATTTCCCCAGTGTTGAGACTTATATACAGCTTTATGAAATCTTATTCTTCATCGTGAACTTGGCATCAGGCAGGGAGTTAATTTTACCCATTGGGTTCTAAGAGTATTCTGGACGGCGCCCAAAGAAGAGCAGGTTTCTGCTCTTCTCCCCCACAAAGCCCCCAGAGACAGGCCGGGACGGGGCCAAGTAGGGACCACAGACTTTGTCCGCATTACCCTCGGTAACTCCAGCCGCTCCCTGCTGGGGGTCATGATCACCTGAGCCTCAAACTAAAAAGGGATGAGCCCGACACAATGACGTCCCAATGAAAGAAGCACTGACAGGCGCATGAGGACATTGTAAAAAAGATATCATTCATTTATATGTCATACAGACTGACCCACTCTACGTATTTTAGTCTTATAATTGTGCTCCAAATAATTATATATATATATATATATATATATATATATATATATATATATATATATATATATATATATATATATATATATATATATATATATATATATATATATATAAATATATATATATAATTATTTGGATATATATATATATATATATATATAATTATTTGGAGCGCAATTATATTTTTCTTCTTTAACGTAATGCCGCTGTCTTTATTCATTTTGTTATATTTACCGCTGAAGAATAACCATCTCACCTTGTGACCAAATGTTCTTGGCATTTGTCACCATATAGTGAAGTTAGTAGTTAACAGAGGGTTATTTTTACTTACAGAATTTTGGCCCAGGAGTCGGAAGTTTGCCTCCACTGGAGCCTCCGGTGGTCCAGGTGGTGGTCAGCAATGCCAAGAATCAGCACCAGCAGCAGTGTGGGCACATCCTGCCCCAAATTGTCAATCATGCAGTCCAGAATCACTATCAAACAAACACAGTAAGGACCTTATTAATTCATCTTTTTTTGAGCACTTTATTATTTCTGAATGTTTTAAATATCACTGTGCTATTTTCAATAGTCGCAAACATGCATTTGTGGGCTTAGTGTGACATAAAGCTCTTGCAGGTTGACAGGCCCAAGCCCACTCTGCAGTTCACCATGCGATTTGGTGCAACTATGGATAAAATATCGGCATCTCGCAACAACAAACTCTTCAGCAGCAGGTTGAATAAAGAAAAGGCACCCGAAGCGCCAAGACTGCCAATGTCCCCCACAGGTATGTTTTCACGGATCGCAAGAAAAAGACATCACATACTCACACACACACCAAGTAATATTGTGCATTGACTCATGGTAAATAATAACTTGTTTGCGTCACAAACACTTTTTCATCCTCCTCTGCTTTTTGAGCAATGTGATAACATGACTCATGTGGTCCTCCTACTCTTCCAAAAGACTCAGTTAACAACTTCCAAGATCGTCTGACAGAGTTTGAGAGAGAGGAAATTCTGGACTACACAGAGATCTGGTTCCTGGGGTTGGGTTCTCAGAAGATCGAAGGCTCCCATGCCACACCCCAAAACTGTGGATATGATGACGAGCAGGGCAGCTACATCAGGGTAATATTTTGATACTTCATCTCACAAAGCATGGAATAAATTAAAGTCAGAACTAGTGGTAGGAACTTCACAATATAAGATGATTTGCGATAAACATTACATTGAACATATTGACAAGGTTTTTGGGACACTAATTATTTCGATAAATCACAATATTGATATATTATATTGTTACGCATTTTCTGCTCCAGCATTTCTTCTATTTTCAAAAAGTAGGGAACATAAGATCAGCTAAAACGTTAAGATTTGTCTGAACCAAGGCGTGTTATCCAACCCCTTATGAGTAAATAGAACCAAAAGATAATTGTTGAACTATTTAAAAAATATCTTTTGAAAAATGGGTGTTTAAAAAATAAAAGCTTGAGTTTACACATTAAAGAAATGCAATCACTCGTCTATTACGATCCGACAGCCGTTTCTGGCGACCATAAAATTTCAACTCTCTATGTTGCATGGTTTGAACAAACATAGTGAGAGAATCTTAACATACACACACACACACACTCACACACCCATAAATCAGGCTTTATAAGGATTATAGACTACCGACATACAGGTTTAAATTGACTCAATGTGAAATCAAAGTATGCTGTTTAGGGGAGTTAATGTGTCAATACTAGGCTGTAAATACTTGATTTTATGTACTATACTGTACACTCATTTTGTTGCTGCAGGTGCTGCATGACCACATTGCCTACAGATTTGAAGTACTAGAAGTAATTGGCAAGGGCTCCTTTGGACAAGTTCTCAAATGCTTGGACCACAAGACCAACGAACTTGTAGCCGTTAAGATGATACGCAACAAGAAGAGGTGCAAATTCTTTTTGTTCCTTTTGTATCGAATGCCCATGGTCGAACACTCTCTGGAACTCAGCATCTGACTTGGTTCCCAGGTTCCATCACCAAGCTTTAGTTGAGCTAAAGATCCTGGACGTGATAAAAAGGAAAGACAAAGACAACCTTCACAACGTCATCCACATGAAGGAGTACTTCTACTTCAGAAATCACCTCTGCATCTCCTTCGAGCTTCTCGGGTTGGTGCATACTCTTGTTTATCGCTCTTTAACAAGGTGTTATCACGTTCAGAGGATCAGGGGTTACGTGGCAGTTTTGTGTATCCCTTTAAATGGACGACCTTTATTGGACGTCTTGGACTGCCACCTTGTCTTACATTACTGTCACCAAATCCTTTAGTTAAGGCCTTGATTAGAGCCCTATCTCTTACCCCTTCTTGCTTCATTGTGTGGAAGGTCCAATTACACCATCCATAGAGCAGCTCATGGCAATAGCCAGCAAAATAGCATGGCTGGCTTAATTATGTGTTTTCCCCAAGTGGGGGGAAGCTGTAAAATATAAAATATATATATATATTTTTTTTTTTTTCAATGAAGCTTTAAGAAAGGTACCAAGATAACCCAATTGTCGTCTTAACAATTTAGTAAGTGGCACATTTCTCATGCCAGGGTGAACCTGTACGAGCTCATCAAAAAGAACAACTTCCAGGGCTTTAGTGTGGCTCTCATACGTCGCTTCACTCATGCTCTACTCAAGTGCCTTCAGATGCTCCACAGAGAGAAGATCATCCATTGTGACCTCAAGCCGGTATGTATTTATGCAGAAACGTAATGTGCTATTTTAGTTCATCACCTGAAGCTGGAAAACAAGTTTGATGAAGACACATTTTAATCTAGTATTCCTCTATATGGCCTTCTAAGCAGTTCCTGTGATAATTATATAGTCATAGACTATGTGTGCCATCTGGTGGAGCTGTGAGGCATCACAGTTTTTCTTCTTCCATAGGAAAATATCTTACTTTCTCAGAGAGGGGCAGGGAACATCAAGGTGGTTGATTTCGGATCAAGTTGTTATGAACAACAAAGAGGTAATACAAATTGCCATGAGATTTGAAATAAAAACACAAACCATACTGTGCGTAAACATAGACAAACACATAAACATGATTTTATTTTAGTCCAAATGTACACTTAATTAAGAGCATCAATTAAGTGTGATTTCTTCCATTGTAGTGTACACATACATCCAGAGCCGTTTCTACCGCTCCCCAGAGGTCATCCTAGGTCACCCCTACAGCATGGCCATTGACATGTGGAGTCTAGGTTGCATCATGGCTGAGCTCTATACCGGGTACCCCCTTTTTCCCGGAGAGAGTGAAGTGGAGCAGATAGCATGTATCATGGAGGTAAGCATGTGATGAAACACTCAGTAGCATGTGCATGAGTATTTGAACTCAAAACATTGAAACTTGCTGTTCCTTTTCCAGATTCTTGGAATGCCTCCAAATGATTTTGTTCAGTCTGCATCCAGGAGGAGATTGTTCTTTGGTAACTATTCATTTCTAATACGAAAATATTCGCTATAAAATGTCAGTACCCGGCGCAGCTTACATACAATTGTATTTACGTATGTTTCAGACTCAAAAGGAAATCCCCGAAACACCACCAACAGTAAGGGGAAGAAACGAAAACCAAATTCCAAGGAGTTGTCAACGACGCTGAAGACGAACGACATGTTATTCTTAGATTTCATCACACGCTGCCTCACGTAAGCTCATGTTGCAGTTCTGCTGTTGTCTGGAAATAAGGACCGCTTCTGTTTCTCTGTTCTTAAAACACATTTTCTTATCTCTTGTCCCATTCAGATGGGATCCATCAAAAAGGATGACACCCGATGAGGGCTTAAAGCATGGCTGGATCCTGGAGGGTAATTTCAACAAGGCGAAACCCAGAACCAAACCGTCAGGGAAGAAGTCGAAAGACAGTGGGCCGGATACAGAGAAAATCGGTGATTACAATCACAGCAACCAAGCCTACAGCAAACCATGTAAGTACTTGGTAACTTGAATTGAAATGAATGCTTTTATTGTCATTATACAAGTATAATGGTATACAAGTCATTGGGCCTGTTGGTCTTGGCTGTTATGGTTCTGTAGCGCCTGCCAGAGGGCAGCAGATTGAACATGCAACATACAGATCCAATCTTTTTTCCCATGGTACAGCGGAGAGGTTCACCACCGGAGAAAACAGTGATGAAGACAAGCTGACGAGGCACAGCTCGGACACAAAGACAACCCCGGGCGAGCGCCTGCGACCTATCGGGGCTTCAGCAGAAGACGGGGTGTGTGACGGCGAGAAATCCAAGCATCAGGAGGCTGGTATTGAGAGGCTCGTCCACATCGTCATCAAACCTCAGGAGGAAGAGGGAACAGAAAGCCATGACAGTCTTGTGCCCTCTCAGTGTTTGCCTCATATTGTGTAATGGCAGAAGAACGTTTTGTGGTGTCCAAAATGAACGGGGAACTCACCCGGGTGCTGAGAATTGCTCCGTTTTGTCCATTTATCCGTCAGGAAAAGCTTTCCTGCAGGGCGATGTGACTGATGATAGCTTGTTATAAACACTGCCATGTTGTTGTTGTTTAGTGTGGAATTGACACCACACAAGTCATATTAGTTTGAAGAAGAATGGTCCGTCAAAATTGACATGAGAATAAGAAGTTTTCAGATGATGTAAAAAGAGAATTTCAGATTTTTTTGTGCTAGCCTGAGAGATGGTATTACTCACATAATGTAGTGTATATATTGATTCATTAATTTAATCGTTATTCACTGGGAAGTCTTGGTTCAAAATTGAAATCTAGGAAAATCCTAATTTTGTGAGAAATCTTTATTTTAAGAATCTACAGTTGCGAGTGATTAGTAGGTCTGCCTCACAGTTCTGAGATTGGGATAAGCCTCCAGCACCCCCCGGGACCCTTGTGAGAATAAGCAGAATGGAAAATGAACACAAAAAATGGCAAGGAGATTCTCATTTATTTTTCTCTTACATTATTTTATAACCCTTCTCATGCTACCTATTAAAGTACAGACTGAGCCAAAACTGTTTTGTATGCAAAGACCCAATGTCATGTGCATTTTAACTGGAGTGTGTTATGCTTATAGATTAATGGATTTATTTTAGAAAATGTTTTGTATATGAGTCACAAAATATTTGAACCTTGGCAGCAATTGTGTAGTTATGATTAAAAATTATTGTGTAATGTGTCCAAAATACGTGTATAGTATTGAAAACCTATTTATCGTTGTATTGTATAATAAGACTTTAAATGTTTG